>NC_057411.1:38384945-38614050 GCF_019320065.1 Cervus canadensis | reverse complement strand
GCTAAAGAATCTGCCTGCAATGCAGGAGGCACAGGAGACCCGAGTTTGATCCCTGGATCGGGAAGACCCCCTGGAGAAGGGCATGGCAACCCACTCCAGTATTCTTGCCTGGAGAATCCCATGGACAGAGGAGCCTGGCTACAGTCCATGGGCTCGCAAAGAGTTGGACACGACTGAAGCGACTTAGCACGCACAATACAGCAGTGAACCAAACAAAAAATCTCTGGCTTCACGAACTTATATTCTAGGCAAAGAGACAATATATAGTTATATACATGCATGCTAAATCACTTCAGTCATGTGCAGCTGTTTGTGACCCCATGGACCACACATAGCCCGCCAGGCTCCTCCGTCTGTAGGATTCTCCAGGCAAGAATACTAGAGTGGGTTGCCATGCCCTCCTCCAGAGGATCCTCCTGACCCAGGGATCGAGCCCTTGTCTCCCTCATTTCCTAACTTGGTATGTGGGTTTTTTACCACTAGTGGCACCTGGGAAGCCCATGTATGTGTATATAATTATGGGGCTTCCCAGGTGGTGCTTGAGGTAAAGAACATTCAATACAAAACAGGGAAATTTCAGTGGAGATACCACATGGCATCACACCAAGACTAACTTGAGACGAAACAGGCACAGGATGGAAATACTTCGACCAGGGTCCCCAACTGCTGGGATCTAATGCCTGATGATCTGAGGTGGAGCTGATGTATGATACTAGAAATAAAGTGTGCAATAAATGTAATGTGCTTGAAAGTGAAATGAAAGCATTAGTCTCTCAATCGTGTACAACTCTTTGTGACCCCATGGACTGTAGCCCGCCAGGCTCCTTTGTCCATGGGATTTTCCAAGCAAGAGTACTGGAGTAGTTTGCCATTTCCTTCTCCAGGGGATCTTCCTGACCCAGGGATTGAACCCAGGTCTCCTGCATTGCAGGCAGACTCTTTACCCTCTGAGCCACCAATCATTCCAAAACCTTTCCCTCCTCTGGGTCTATAGAAAAATTGTCTTCCGTGAAACCTGTCCCTGATGCCATAAAGTCTGGGAACCACTGACTTAGAGGATTAAGTCATGCCAATCAGGAAGAGCAGGACTTTTCACCAACTAAGTGCCTAGATCAGTTCAGCCCTTTTCATTCAAACCTTCTCATTGTTTTAAGAAACATCATGGGGGGTACTCTTTTGCCCCCTTCTGATGCCTATGTCAGAAGCTTTCTCTATCTCCTTTATACTTTAATAAAACTTTATTACACAAAAGCTCTGAGCGATCCAGCCTCGTCTCTGGCCCCGGATTGAATTCATCTCCTCCGGAGGCCAAGAATCCCGCGTCTCATCGTTCAGCAACAACCTTTCATCTTGGGGGCTCGTCCGGGATCCTTCAGGACAAGATGGGCGTGACAATCTATGTGAGCCTACTTCTGCTGACTCCAGAAATCCTGAGTCTGCCGTTTGATCCTCAAGACAATGCCTTCCTGTCCTGGGCTCACTCCTATGCTGCATTCCACAATCGGTCTAACGGCTGGGTCTGGGGAGCACTCCCCTCTTCATCAGTGGAAGGCGTCCCATGGTGGACATCTCCACTTCAAGGAAAGGACTTTCTCCAGGTCTGCGAATACATTCGACAACAATCACATGTGATGCCTCTGCTTCGTCTGATGATATCTAACAACCCTAGAATGGACTGGTGCAATACTCCGTACCTTAACTACGGACATAACGTGACTTTTAATTCTGATTGTTTTGTTTTTGCTGTTTGGTCTGTGCATCTGTAACTGTGTAACTGGATTTGTTTCTAGTAGCATGAAAGCTTTTAAGTTACAAATGGTTGCTCAAACTCCTGCTATCACTGCAGCTTCTCCCTACTACTATTTGGGGCCCCTGGATCAGATATCCTCACTATGAGGATTAGGAGAATATGTTGCCTCACCAGTTTAGGGACAACGCCCCTTGTCAGCTCGGAAGCAGTTATGGAATGAGAACGACGCCCCTTTTCCCTAGGCAACATAATTCTCCTAAAAGAAAAGGGGGGAATGAGAGTCATTGCCTAGGCAGGTTGATAAGAAGTCTAGGGGTCCCCAAGGAGAGAGAGGTCTGGGATATTCAAGGAGGAAGAAAGGACAAACTTTTTTACTTTTTTTCCTCTACATTCCTTAGGATTATATAACAATAATGTATCCTGCCTGAGGACAGTCTTTGGATTAAACCCTCTGGCTAATTCTGTTATCTTAAAACATAAATTATGGGAGTAGGTCTGGTCTTTACAAGGATGTATCCTGCCTGAGGACAATCTTTGGATTAAACCTTCTGGCCAACTCTGTTATCTTAAAATGTAGATTATGGGAGTGGGTCTGGTGAGGTTTTTGCAGCCTCCAGACATTCTTTGGATTCATTGGAGAGTATATAACTCCATTGCTAACACTAGCAAAGGGGGTACTCTTTTGCCCCCTTCTGATGCCTATGTCAGAAGCTTTCTCTATCTCCTTTATACTTTAATAAAACTTTATTACACACACACAAAAAAAGAAAGAAACATCATGGACATTATTTGGTTAAAAGATCAAAAAAAGATTTAAATTCCTTTGAAAACCACAGGATTTTTTGCTGTTAGCTATTATTCTATGTAGAAAGGCTGTAGTGTTGATTAGTTAGAAGGCATGTAATTTATTCTCAAATAACATTCTGGGTTTGTTTGTTATGTTAGAATGACTCTTCAAGTAAAGTTTAGCAAGTGATAATTCCATTACACTTGTCTGATTCTCTGATGATCATCTCCCTTCCAAAGGTCAAGAAAATTTACCTGGATGAAAAGAGACTCTTGGCTGGGGACCATTCCATTGACCTTCTCTTAAGAGACTTTAAGAAAAACTACCACATGTACGTGTATCCTGTGCACTGGCAGTTCAGTGAACTGGACCAGCATCCTCGGGACAGGTAAAAAGTGTCCACCTTCCCATCACTAGGTCATGTCCCTGATATAATGGCTAGCTGTTTATACCAAGAAAATTCTAAACAGATTTAGGAAACTTCCCACTATCCCTTGGAGAACACAGAAATGCCAAACAAATATGGCTTAGGAGTCTACATACAAAGCTGCTTTGAAAATAACAGAATATGGCCACACCTCTGCTTCCTAGTTCACTTGTTAGGGTCCAGCCCCCCACAGAGACTCTTTCAAGTCTTTCTCATTTTTTGAAAAAATATTTCTTTATTTGGCTGCACTGAGTCTTAGTCGCAGCATGTGGGATCTAGTTCCCTGACCCGGGATAGAACCCGGGCCCTCTGCACTGCAAACTCGAAGTCTTAGCCACTGGACCACCAGGGAAGTCCCAACACGTTCTCATTCTTTTTTTTTTTTTTAATTATTTATTTATTCATATTTTTGGCTGTGCTGGGTCTTGTTGCTGTACGGGCTTTTCTCTAGTTGCGGCAAGTGGGGGTTACTCTCCAGTTGTGGTACACAGGCTTCTCATTGCAGTGGCTTCTCTAGTTGCAAACCACGGGTTCTAGGACTTGTGGGTTCAGTAGCTGCAGTTCCCAGGCTCAAGAACACAGGCTCAATAGTTGTGGTGCACAGTCTTAGCTACTTCCCGGCACGCGGGATCCTCCCAGATCAGAGATCGAATGCGTGTCTTCTGCACTAACGGGCCAACTGCTTACCACTGACCCAACAAGGAAGCCCTCTTTCTCATTCTCAATCCTAAATTTGCAAGATACTCTGATGGACCCCACTTGGGTCAAATGCCTACGTCTGAAACAATCGGGTATGGCCGGTGGTAAGAGCTAGGTTGTATAAACATGATTCTTGAAGTGCATCCCGATAAATTTAGGGTGGAGGGAGGACAGTTTCTAGTGAAGAAGGAAACCTTATGCATTGACACTCAAAAAGCTGCATCTTACCCATAAATAGTTTATTTCATTTGTAGCTTTTCATGAACGTACATTTGCCATCCTTGGCAACCTTGTGGAAGAAAAACGCCCTTGGTGATTGGAAGAGTCCACTTTTCATACGTCAATTACTCGGTTAACTGGCTGCCATTTGTCTCGTCGCAGGGTCCTGACCCACTCTGAGCTCGCGCCTTTGCGAGCTTCTCTCGTGCCCATGGAACACTGCATAACGCGCTTCTTTGAAGAGTGTGACCCCAACAAGGATAAGCACATCACCCTGCAGGAGTGGGGCCACTGCTTTGAAATTAAAGAAGGTAAATTGATCATCAGCCCAGGGAGAGACGTGTGCTCCTCCCCCAGACAAGCCCTAAGCCCTGCAGTTCCCAGAGAGGTCCTGCTTGCTGTGTGTTCAGACTGCAACCTAGAAGCCACGCGGCGGCAGTGTCCTGGGTAGAACTACTGTCACTGAAGGTCATTTCTTAACCTCTGTTCCAAAGCGTCTGCCAGTGTGCTCAGTCACTCGGTCATGTCTGACTCTTTGTGAACCCCTGGACTATAGCCTGCCAGGCTCCTCTGTCCATGGGATTTTCCAGGCAAGAATACTGGAGTGAGTTGCCATTCCCTTCTCCAGATCTTTCAGACCCAAGGATCAAACCCAGTTCTCCTACGTCTCCTGAACTGGATTTTTTTTTTAAACCACTGAGCCACCTGTTCTAAAGGGTAGCAAGGGTGAATATTTAAGAGATAAAGGCATTGAGGTCTCAGCAATTGGCTAAGCCTAAGAAAATGATGTGAACTCCGAGGGCTGAGCCAAATCTCAGAAGACTACCCTTCTGAGCAAGGAAGGAAGGATTTTATATCCTTCCTTAATTTGAATATTGGGCCAAACTTTAAACATTGCATGTGAAACTGAAACTCCAATACTTTGGCCACCTGATGCGAAGAGCTAACTCTTTGGAAAATACCTTGATGCTGGGAAAGATTGAGGGTGAAGGGGGTGACAGAGGATGAGATGGTTGGATGGCATCACCAACTCAATGGACATGAGTTTGAGCAAACTCCGGGAGATAGTAAAGGACAGGGAAGCCTGGTGTGCTGCAGTCCATGGGGTCACAGAGGTGGACACAATTTGGCGTCTGACCAACAACAACATGAAGGGTAAAACAGCAAGCTTGATTCTGAAAATCGGAGATGCCAGAAGAATCTTAGAATTTATTACCAACACGAAAGATTTTCACCAGTTGTGCCCAGATATAACTCCTTTAATCCAAAAGGAATTCCTCCTGCAGTGGAGGAATTTAAATTTAGACATTTATTTTGCTAGGTTATGTCTTAATGTACTTCCTTTTCTTTTCCTAAGTTACAGTCAATTTTTTTTGAGCAACCATGCTTTTAATAATCAAGATATGAAAAACAGTCCAAAACGAGCAATCAGATCTGCTTGCAGAATACAAATCAACGATGAACATCAAATCTCTAAAGCAGAGGTTTGACCCATATGTTCACAATATACATACATGTAGGATAAATATACAACCAAAAAGTAAAAGAAAAGTAAGTTCATCAAAGGTCAGAGTTTCCCCAAAAGAGGGAATCTGTGGGACCTTCACTTTAAAAATATTCTTCATGCACATGTGTGATGCCTTGACGTTGGAAAGAAAGAGTTGGAATATGAGGATTTAGTCATTTATGGATAAACAGATAAGCATTTCTCTACAATGTTTTTCTATGAGATAAACACAACTGTAGTGAGCCAGGAATGAATAAGCACCTGAAAGTGAAAGCTTAGTTGCTCAGTCACGTCTGACTCAGAACAGATGGACTGTAGCCTGCCAGGCTCCTCTGTCCATGGGATTTTCCAGGCAGGAATACTGCAGTGGCTTGCCATGCCCTTCTCCAGGGGATCTTCCCAATGCAGGGACTGAACCCGGGTCTCTTGCATTGCGGGCAGATTCTTTACTGTCTGGGCCACCAGAGAATCCTGGTAACATAAGCATAATTGTAATGAGCAAGCAATGAAGAAGCACCTCACTCTGTGTATTAGTTGCCTACTTTTTGCATAACGAATTGCCCTAAAAATTAGAAGTTTAAAACCTCTCTCCCAGTTTCGGAGGATCAGGAATCCCTGAAAGAATTGCCTGGATGGATCTGCCTTAGGGTCCACGCTGAGGATCCACGTTTTAGGATCCGCTCGAAGCTCATTTACATGGCTGTTGGCAGGAGCCTTTAGTTCCTCACCACGTGGTCCTATCCGCAGTGCTGCTCCTAACACGGTATCTGGTTTCCTCCAGAGCAAGTGATCAGAGAGAGACGGAAAGACAGAGAGAGAGTCCAAGACAGAAGCCGCAATGTCTTTTAGGACTAATCTCAGAAGTGACGTTTTTCTGCCATATTTTTGTTTGTCACACAGTCAAACCCTGCCACAGTGTGGGAGGAGATCAGAGGAGATGGGGATCACTGGGGGCCCTCGTGGAGACTGGCAACCACATACTGTTTGCACCCTATTAGCATCATAGGAAGTTAATGGGAAGTTAAAAACCAGACTCAAGCAAATAATGCCAATTACCTTTCTGACATCTATTCTATAAACACAGAATATATGTTATCTATATGGCTCAGAAGGTAAAGTGTCTGCCTGCAATGTGGGGGACCTGGGATTGATCCCTGGGTAGAGAAGATCCCCTGGAGAAGGAAATGGCAACCCACTCCAGTATTCTTGCCTGGAAAATGCCATGGACGGAGGAGCCTGGTAGGCTACAGTCCATGGGGTCTCGAAGAGTCGGACACGACTGAATGACTTCACTTTGACTTTCATAGATATCTAACATCTGTCTTACACACTCATATACATCCCTAAAAAGGGTTAACACAGTTTTTTCCAATTCCCATGTTAAAAAGACAAAAATGAAAAAAAAAAAAAGACAAAATGTACCCAAGCTGCCCCACCCCCTCCCCTCTACCAGAATCAAGGGGAAAACTTAGCTGAGACAGGACATATTTATGCACGCCCTCTTAACACAGCACGATTTTAAGGGAGCGATCCAAAGGCAAATTTAAACAGAGGCCATTTCAGGAACCCAGTTGCCCTTCACTGTTTGTTTTGAAGCTTCTGGCAGCTCTTCAGCACGTGGGCCCACTCAGGCCTTGTGCGGGCTGATTGTCTGGGAGAAGTAGGAAGAGCTTCAAGTTCAGCCACTCGCAAAGTCCCTAATGATCTTGTTTGTTCACTGTGGTTTGGCCATGATTATGTTATTTAGAAAAAAGGAAAGATTTATCACAGAGTAAGCCAATAAAGCAGATATTAAATATTCAGTCAGAACATGTAAACAAGTACTGATTTGGGATGCAGCTAGGGGAAAGAAAAAAAAAAAAAGGCTGTTTGAAAGCATACCCTTTACTCCCTTAGGACTGAGAAATCCACAGGGCAAAATACATTTTAGCCAGTGTTGTCCTGAATTTTAACTTCCTTTGCTCTGAACTAGATGTGCTCAAATATTCCAACTCTGTCATTAAAGAGCTCTGCGGATTAGGGCATGCCACTTAACCTCAGCAAGTCTCATCTTCCATGTGTGTAAAATGGGATTCAATGCAGAGGTGAGGAGTCTTATTTATTGAATACCTATGGCATACCATGGGCTGACATATATCCACGTGAATCTTTGGGAAAACCTTCCAAGTAAGACTAATAGGGGAAACAAGTCACATCATGCTGGTCCTACTAAGCCAGTTAAAGACATTATCCTCAGAGTATTGGATGATCACCAAAGTGCTTTAAACAGGGCAGTGATTTCACTGGATTTGTATTTAAGAAAGATTCTTCTGGTTGCATTGTGGATAAGCCAGAGAACCCTTGTGGTAAATCCAGGCAAGAACTGATGAGAACTTGAGTTAGGGCAGTTGTTCAGTTCAGTTCAGTTGCTCAGTCGTGTCCGACTCTTTGTGATGCCATGAATTGCAGCACACCAGGCCTCCCTGTCCATCACCAACTCCTGGAGTTTACTCAAACTCATGTGCATTGAGTCGGTGATGCCATCCAGCCATCTCATCTTCTGTCGTCCCCTTCTCCTCCTGCCCCCAATCCCTCCCAGCATCAGGGTCTTTTCCAATGAGTCAGCTCTTCACATCAGGTGGCCAAAGTATTGGAGCTTCAGCTTCAGCATCAGTCCTTCCAATAACACCCAGGACTGATCTCCTTTAGGATGGACTGGTTGGATCTCCTTGCAGTCCAAGGGACTCTCAAGAGTCTTCTCCAACACCACAGTTCAAAAGCATCAATTTTTCGGCGCTCAGCATTCTTCACAGTCCAACTCTCACATCCATACATGGCCACTGGAAAAACCATAGCCTTGACTAGATGGACTTTTGTTGGCAAAGTAATGTCTCTGCTTTTTAATATGCTATCTAGGTTGGTCATAACTTTCCTTCCAAGGAGTAATCATCTTTTAATTTCATGGCTGCAATCACCATCTGCAGTGATTTTGGAGCCCAAAAAAATAAAGGCAGTTGTAGTGGGGGGAAAAGACAAGTAAACATATTTCAACTATACTTATTTTTTATTTATTTATATATTTTCCTGGCCTGGCCACACAGCATGTGGGATCTTAGTTCCCCTACCAGGGATCAAACCTGCGGCCCCTGTGTTGGAAGCACGGAGTCTTAACCGATGGACTGCCAGAGAAGTCCCCTCAAATATATTTTAAAATATCAACATATTCAAGATATAGTTGAGAATATAAATGTATTCAAGATGTATAGTATGTAGAAATAATAAGACAATGTTTAATAGGAAATACGTGGAGACGGGAAGCCGGCAGTTGAGAGACTGAGAGGAAGAGACATACAGTGCCTAGGTTCCTGGCTCAGGCCAGGCAGACTAAGGAGACATACCTTCCACTGAAACAGAAAACACAAGAACAGAAGCTGGTTTGGGGAAAATGTTAAATCCCATTTGAGACACATTGAGTTTTTAGTTCCTTGGGTGACAGCATACAGTTGCTAGTTGAATAAATGGGTCTGCTTTTCAAGACAGAGTTTGGGAGTTGAAATATGTATTTGGGGATTGCAAGCATACAGAAAATAACTGATACCAGGGAAGGAAATCAATTCCCTAAGGAAAGGGTGCCGAGTTACATGGGAAAGGGTCTTGCATTGAGTACCAAGGAGCAACATCCAGACAATGGACAGAGGAGGAAGGAGTTAGTGAAGGAGAATGAAGAGGCTCCTGAAAGGGAAAAAAAAAAGAGGATAGGGCCACATCTCTGGAGGTGTTTCAAAGAGGAGGAAGAGACCACAGTGCTACATGCTGCTGAGATGTCAAGTAAAGTTAAAAAGAATTTCCAGTGGATGTAGAAATAACAATACCCTCAGTAGCCTTGGAAGAGCGGTTTTTGTGAAACGATCAGGATGGAAGCCAGACACGGTAAGAAAGAAGAGGTGATGAGAAAGGCTAAAGAGAGGAGGTTTGAAGGCAGGAATGTGCTAGAGAGGGATACAGAGTTGAGAGAAGCCTTTTCGAGAATAAAAGAGCCTTGCGCTCTCACTCATTCTCTCATTCATTCATTCCTTCAACAAATCTTTACTGGCAGTCTGCATAGTGCCAGGCGCTGTTCTCAAGGCTGGATATGCAGCATAGTTAAACATTAATGGGAAGGGCCTGGTTAAAAAAAGAAAGGAAAGGAAAGACTGACGATATAAGAAAAAAGAGGAAAATAGGGGTGAAGAGACCCTGAACACAGGCAGAGGATTAGCCTCCAAGTCAACAGGAGGGCTGAGTGCTGAAGAATTGATGCTTTCAAACTAGAGAAGTGTGGTGCTAGAGAAGACTCTTGAGAGTCTCTTGGACAGCAAGGAGATCAAATCAGTCAATCCTAAGAAAATCAACTCTGAATATTCATTGGAAGGACAGGTGCTGAAGCTCCAATACTTTGGCCACCTGATGACTCGTTGAAAAAGACCCTGATGCTGGGAAAGATTGAAGGCCAAAAGAGAAGCGGGCAGCAGAGGATGAGATGGTTAGAGAGCATCACCAACTCAGTGGACATGAATTTCATCAAGTTCCAGGAGTTGGTGATGGACAGGGAAGCCTGGTGTGCTGCAGTCCACGGGGTCGCAAAGAGTCGGACACGACTGAGTGACTAAACAACAACAATAGGAGGAACATCTCTCATTTGAACAACAGAAAGAAGACAAAAAGTATGAGTGCAAATATAAGTAAATTTATGAGTAAGCAGACTATTACCCCTACTTTACAAATGAAGCCAGTGCTCAAGAGAAACATACCAGAAGTCTGTAATCTTCCCCTCTCTGGGTCAAGATGAAGACTGACATCAGGCAGAGAAGCTACCTGGTGTTCCAGACAGGGTAGTAAGCCTCAGATTAGTCCACTTTATATGTCTGTTCAAGAATTAAGAGTGGGCCACCCTGATAAGGAGTCTTCTATCCCCCAGAGGATGCTGTTTTCTTCCATAAGTGTAGCAACAAGTTCTCTTACAATTACTTGTTTGGAAATTTGATATAATTGGCACTCAGTTCAGTTCAGTCGCTCAGTCATGTCCAACTCTTGGTGACGCCATGGACCGCATGCCAGGCCTCCCTGTCCATCACCAACTCATGTATACTTCTATTTATTTGGGTTATATCTCAACAACCCTTATATATTAGTCCAGTAAGTCCCCTACATACGAATGAGTTCCGTTCCCAGAGCACATTCAATTGGTTTGTTAAGTCCAACAACGTGTGCCTAGGTACCCATCTAATACAATCAGCTATATACAATTGCTCTTATGCTTGCTTCTCGACATCCTGGGTTTGTAATAAAGATACTGCACTACTGTACTCTATACAGGGCTGTACAGTAAAGTACACAAAAATATAGCTAATTGTAGAGGATGCAGGCATGTGACAATGTACACCAGATATGAACGAACTTACGTGACTGGACTTAAGAATGCATGTTCACATCTTTGAAAGTTCGCAACTTGAAGCTTCATATGTAGGAGACTTACTATTTGGCAGTTCTTGGCTGGGTTTCCCCTCAACCTCCTCTATCAGCGGTTCTCACCCTACATCAGAACTACCTGTGTGCTCAGTTGCACAGTTCAGTTCAGTTCAGTCGCTCAGTCGTGTCCGACTCTTTGCAACCCCATGAATTGCAGCATGCCAGGCCTCCCTGTCCATCACCAACTCCTGGAGTTTACTCAAACTCAGGTCCATCGAGTCAGTGATGTCATCCAGCCATCTCATCCTCTGTCGTCCCCTTCTCCTCCTGCCCCCAATCCCTCTCAGCATCAGGGTCTTTTCCAGTGAGTCAACTCTTCACATCAGGTGGCCAAAGTATTGGAGTTTCAGCTTCAGCATCAGTCCTTCCAATAACACCCAGGACTGATCTCCTTTAGGATGGACTGGTTGGATTTCCTTGCAGTCCAAGGGACTCTCAAGAGTCTTCTCCAACACCACAGTTCAAAAGCATCAATTTTTCAGCACTCAGCTTTCTTCACAATCCAACTCTCACATCCATACATGACCACTGGAAAAACCATAGCCTTGACCAGATGGACCTTTGTTGACAAAGTAATGTCTCTGCTTTTTAATATGCTATCTAGGTTGGTCATAGCTTTCCTTCCAAGGAGTAAGCGTCTTTTAATTTCATGGCTGCAGTCACCATCCGCAGTGATTTTGGAGCCTAAAAAAATAAAGTCTGACACTGTTTTCACTGTCTCCCCATCTATTTCCCATGAGGTGGTGGGACCAGATGCCATGATCTTAGTTTTCTGAATGTTGAAACATTAAGCCAACTTTTTCACTCTTCTCTTTCACTTTCATCAAGAGGCTTTTCAGTTCCTCTTCACTCTCTGCCATAAGGGTGGTGTCATCTGCATATCTGAGGTTATTGATATTTCTCCCAGCAATCTTGATTCCAGCTTGTGCTTCTTCCAGCTCAGCATTTCTCATGATGTACTCTGCATATAAGTTAAATAAGCAGGGTGACAACATACAGCATTGATGTACTCCTTTTCCTATTTGGAACTCAGTTACACAGTCATGTCTAATTCTTTGCAGCCCCTTAGCCCGCCAGGCTCCTTTGTCTGTGGGATTTCCCAGGCAAGAATACTGGAGTGGGTTGCCATTTCCTCCTCCAGAGGATCTTCCTGCCCCAGGGATCGAACACATGCATCCTGTCTCTCCGAATTACAGGTAGATTCTTTACTGTTGAACCACCAAGGAAGGCACAACTAGCTTCAGAGCTTTCCTAAATGTATACATGTCATCATGTCATTGGTCCACCCCTGAGGATGCTGATTCAGGAGGCCAGGAGCTAGGCCCGAGGATATGTATATTTTCAAGTTTCATGGGTGATGTTAACAGCCTTCCAGGACTGAGAACCACTGTCGTACTGCCTTATTCATGGCTTCTCTGATGCCCTAGTTCTAACATTGTTTGTGTTACTGCTCTGACTGTTTTCTAAAAGTATGTTTTGTGTTTGTTTTTTACAGAAGACATAGATGAAAATCTCCTGTTTTGAATTAAGATTTGAAAGAACTCAAAATACCCAGCCTCCTCCTTTGTTCTGACCACTTCTGAAGTATATCCAGTGTGACACTTGTAGATCTATAGTTAGCAAAATGCTTGCATGTCTGAGAAGACAATGAGAGTAATTGCTTGATAACAGTATAGGCACCAGGCATTTACCATTCGCTTTGGAAATAAAACTTTAAAATTAAAGAGTCGATATATGTAAAATATTGCACACTGAACAGGAGTTTAACTCATTACTCTCTGCATCCATTTATAATATACTTAAGGATTATAAAGCTAAAAAATACACTCATTTTGTTCATAGTATCATGTGTACTTCAAAAAAGTGAAATAAGTCTCTTTGATACTGGTGTGTGTTATTGTCAATATCTTAATATCCTAATAAAAATCCATATAAATCCAATGCTTATTCAAGTTTATTTACAGTCATTTACTTAAATAATTATATGTGAATGACCAACCCAGGGCTCATAGTTCATATCAAATCACACCTTCTAGAACCTATTACTTTAAAAAAAAGTGAGAATAAGTTCATCAGTACCACTTTTCTAGATTTCTAGTTTGTTTTCTCTTTCTGATTTACTTCACTATGTATAATAGGCTCTAGGCTCATCCACCTCATTAGAAATGACTCTAATGGCAATGGAGATGCAGACATAAGAGATTTGTAAACACACTGGGGGAAGGAGAGGGTGGGACAAATGCAGAGAGTAGCATTGAAACAGACATTACCATGTGTAAAATTAGACAGCCAGTGGGAATTTGCTATGTAACACAGGGAACTCATATCTGGTGCTCTGAGACAAGCTCTAGGGGTGGGATGGGGTGGGAAGTGGGAGGGAGGTTCGAGAGAGGGGACGTATGTATAACTTTGGCTGATTCATGTTGATGTATGGTAGAAACCAACACAATATTGTAAAGCAATTCCCCTCCAATTAAAAATAAATAAATTAAATAAACAAAAAGAAAAAGTGTGAGTGTGGTTGAGGGGGATGTTTCCTATGGCAAACAAATATTCAGTTGTGAAATGGTAGCTGCTCATCAATGTTTTTTGTCATAATTTAAGTTTAAACAGAAAAAAACTAAAGCCAAGCACTCTTCACCAAATTCAGTTTAAAATAAGGATGATTATACACTGCTTGATACAACTAAGTTTAGCTTCTGTGCGGGTATGCATGTGTGTCTGATAAAAGGGAGGCCCAGCAAAATCTCTACACATTTCATGTCCTCAAAATAAAGAGACTGTAAAGATAACAGACAGTGAAGAGCCCTGAGGTGTCTTGATGTCCGGTGTAGTCAGAGATGAACAGTACTAGTGTCTTGATAGCAGGACAATGTGTCCTAAGAGAACACTGGTACCTTTATTTGAGCTCTTCTGTAGTAACTATTAACACAGTAAAAGCCAGATTATACAAAAAAGATACAAAAAAAGTTTAACAAGGGCTGAAACAAGGCAATAAAAAAAACTGTCACCCAGTTAAATATCTACTTACCATATTCTTTTTTAATATAAAATATCTTTTACATATTATCCTATCTTTTTTTTCTGGCTATGCAACTTGACACTTGGGATCTGAGTTCGCTGAATAGGAATTAAACTCACGCATCCTGCAGCAGAAGTGCAGTCCTAACCACTGGGCCACAGGGAGCCCCCACATTTCCCATCTGAAACGGAATGTGTCAACGCAATTGTCTTTTTCAAACAATCGAAACGGTGTTGTTATTTAGAGACGTTTTGTAATAGTCACTGAGAGAATATTCCCCTAGGAGTTTTATCTGAAGGATACTTGTGGAAGAGTTGTTTTTTGTTGTTTTTTTTTTTCAGAATTATATTTACTATCTCTTTTCTTAGTTCAATGACTCACTTGTTCTTAATCAGACCACATCGCACCAGGTCATGTCTAAATGATTAAGTTCACTGTGATTAATCAAACTCTAATTAAGCTAGCCAGTGGGAATTTGCTGTTATGACTCAAGGAACTCAAACTGGGGTTCTGAGACAACCTAGACAGGTGGGATGGGGTGGGAGGTGGGAGGGAGGTTCAGGAGGGAGGGGACATATGTACACCTACGACTGATTCATGTTGATGTATGGCAGAAGCCAACACAATATTGTAAAGCAATTATTCTTCAATCAAAAATACATTTAAAAAATCTAATTAAGCATTGTTTATAATTTCTTTCAACTACAGAAATAATTTAGAAATTGTCCCCAAATTCAAAATGTTATTTATGCGTGCCTACACAGAAATATCACGGAAGGTCCTGTATTTATGCATGCCTACACAGAAATATCACGGAAGGTCCTAACTAAATAGAAACCAAGTTTCTAATTGCACGTTTGTTCGGAATAGTAAAATTAAAAGACCTGATTTACTATTCTTAATGTTTTAAGGATTTTAAATATTTTTAAATAATGAAAGTGATTTTAATGCTAAGGACACTACCTAAATATTCACTAAAAATGTTTTATTTGAAAATAACTTTCATTTTGAAATAAAATATTATTTAATAATAGAAAGCTTTAGAACTTTAAAATATTTTGTTAAGGCTCCCACATGTATAACTGCCTTGGATGATATATTGTAAAAGCACTTTAATATCCTTAATAATCACAATTTTTGATTGTGAGTTGTTTGCAATAAAGACATTAATCCCAGCCAAGGAGATTCAGTTATTTCTCAGTAATCAGTCTTTAAGCTTATCTCTGTGTAATTTAAATTCTTTAGACATTGGTGTTCCTAGTGTAGAACCAATTATTCAATTTAGCTTCAAATTCTGTGACTCATATTACCCATGACCACAAAGGCATTAGCAATATGGCTTAAACATGAGATGGGCATAGAGATTCTAGATTACACAGCTCTTTGAATTTGTTGCCCAAGGACCATTTGAAGCAAAGGTAATTGAAAAGACACAGTATACTTTGGACTGATGCTATTGCACTTGGTAAAAGTTATTGTGTTGGATAATTTAATAAATAGGTCCACTTTTCAAAGGAAGAAAAATGCAAAGAAGAAACATGAAAAGGGGAAAGGGAGATGAGCTGCCTAAACTAAGGCAAAGTGAAATAGCACAAAGATAAATCTGAGTTTTCAAGTACATATGTGGTAAAATAGTGGAAGAGTGACTTGCATATCAAGAGACATAACTTGCTTCAGATGCTGGAGAGAAGTCTTAATAGGAATATGATGAAATTGATTTTTCTTCCAAAATTCAATTCCAGAGTACAGTGATTTGGTTTGAAACTCCTAAGGTAAGTTAATCTGAATTAAATGTGATTTAAGATCATAAAAAGGTCTACTTTCAGAAACTGCTGGCCAGTAAAGACCACACTGACTTGCTTTGTTGAATTTGTTCATAATGTGCATTTTCTCTACCAATCCAAAATGCCTTTCAAGACTTTTCCCGTATCATTTTCTTCTTGAGAAATTGTAATTTTCAGTATTACTATGTGAAGACCTGGTAAATCTCATGGGGGTAGAAGCTCAAAGTGGATTTATTTGTATACTTTATTTGTATACATAAGAAATCACACTTGAGCCAGTGGTTCTATATCTCCGATAATAAGCATGCTATGATATTGATGTTTGATACGTGGGTAGAGATCACAAATTTGAATAACTTCAGAGACCAAGCAGTACATGTTGAACCATGAAATTACAAAGAAGAGTGGTAAGAGTAAGTAATGTTATGAACCAGAGAATGCACGTCTTGTCTAAACACCATTTTTAAAGCACTGACGTAGGCTTACAAAACCTGGATCTAGGGGCAGAACTTAGTCTCACTATCACTATTTCAACACCTCTGACTAAACAGTCTATTAATAAAGGGATAAGAACTGGAAAAAAACCCAAAAATGATCTCCTCACCCTTCAATTCCAGACTCTTCCTTCAGAATGAAATGTCTTCTCCTGGCTGGCCTTTTGATTACGGCCACTGCTTTGCCCATCCCTGTGAGTACTGCCCTCAATTTTCCATTCCATTTCTGTCCTAGAAACAGTACCTAGAAAACACTTCCTGTATCTTTTCATTTCATGGAAGAGGAAAGTGGACTCCAGGAAAATTGTAGAACTAGGAATTTACCACTCTTCATCAGTCCAAGGGTCTTCCCAGTACAAATCCCAGCTCTGCATGCCATTTGCAAGCCGCATGTATATTTTTTAAATATATATATGTATGTAGATAGATGTATATTTGGTTGAGCTGGTCTTGGTTGTGGCACACAGTATCTTTGAGTTCATTGTGGCATGTGGAATATTTTAGTTGCAGCATGCGAACTCTTACTTGCAACATATGGGATCTAGTTCCCAGACCAGGGATCGAACCCAGGTCCCCCACATTAGGGGCACAAAGTCTTAGCCACCAGGCCACCAGGGAAGTCCCGCAAGGTGTACGACCTTGAGGGAGGAAATAACCCATGGCTTCCTAGCCTGTATCATGAGTTGTAAGAACTACCTCAGAGTTGTGCAAGGATGATAAAAATGCATCAATGCACTTAAGAGTCCTAATTGGAATATAAGAAGCTCTCAAATAAACTTTGCAATATAGAGCAAGTATTCCACACTGACCTAAGTCTTAATTAGGCAGTTTAAATTGCTTCATTTGCAGTATCCTCACCCCAACTCGTCTCATGTTGACTATAGACATGCTTCCTCATCTATACGAATGAGATCTGTGAGTTTAAGCTGTGTTTATTATGATCTGAATATGTAGGGCACCGAGGAAGAAGGAGGACTTCCCAGGTGGCACTAGTGGTAAAGAACCTGCCTGCCAATGCAGGCGACCCAAGAGACGTGGGTTCGAACCCTGGGTTGGGAAGATCACCTGGAGTAGGAAGTGGCAACCCACTCCAGTATTCTTGCCTGGAGAAGACCATGGACAGAGAAGCCTGGCGGGTTACAGTCTAGGGGGCCCACAAAGACTCCGACAGGGCTGAGCTGACTGAGCACAGCTACGAATAGAAGGCAGGAACACCTGCTCCCTGCACATTTTGTAACAAAGGAGCTCTCAGAGAAGTGAGGAAGCTTTCAAAACTTTATTTGGGGATACCAAATTTAAGTTTACACTTCCATACTCTCTCTACTTTGAACTTTGAGAATTAAATTGAGAACACTGCTGATTTGCAGATAAAGAGGCATGCGATATGTAACTAATCGTATGAAATGTACAGACAAATATTCTTTGGAAATAAGTTTAAAGGTAAAAAGTACAATGTCTACATTACTGGACAAAATTAATTCAATTTTTCTATTAGACTCAACTGCTTTTTTTTTTCTTTAGACTTTTAATTTTATATTGGAATATAGATGATTAACAATGTTATGATAGTTTCAGGTAGACAGCAAAGTGATTTAGTCATACATACATACATACATCCATTCTACCCAAACTCCCCTCCCATCCAGCTGCCACGTGACATTGAGCACTGTGCAACACAGTAGATCCTTGTTGGTTATCCATTTTAAATATAACAGTTTGTACATTAGACTCAACTGCTTTTTATTCCAGAGGGAAAGGTACATTGCTGATGAGTATAATGCTTGATAGTGGCTTCTGGCCTGTTCTCATTTAGAATCAAACCTCTTTGTAATAAATAAGGCATTGCCATATGTTGTTTTACCTTGTTGCTGTTGTTGTTTTACAAGCTTGAACAGCTGGAGGAAGTTCCAGTGCTCAGGTAAACTTCTGGTTGTATTTTCAAATGATACGTTCATCATTTTCAGTTTTTAAATGTTTGAAATGACTGACATCATGTCTCTTGTTACAGAGATTTAACTTTTACCCACCCCCAGGAGCACCATTTTTCCCTCAGATCCCATTTCCCCCACCCGTACAACTGCCCCTGGTAAGCATGGGTTTGGGGAATCTCAAGTTATAAAAAGTGGCTATTAGTCAGATGAAAGTTATAACATTTTCCAGATTTGGACACAGACATAAAAGGCAGCTGCTATTCCCACCTCCCTCCCTGCACAGCTCACAGAGGTGACCAGGGGACCAGAGTGATCAGTGTGACCAGAGTGTCCCCCTCCAGGGCTTCAATGACTTCTTCCAATTTCTCCCTACACTTGCGATCAAAGAGATGTTTATACTGAATTACCTCGACTATGATGAGCTTAGTTACTTTCAGGAAGGGAATGCTGACTTTTGTCTATATTACCTGTTCTTTTTCTCCTTTTAAATCACCTTGTTGTCTTTTCTAAAAAGTTTTTTCTCCTCCCCACCCCTAATTTTTTCTCACAGGTCAAACAATATAATTATTTTGCTCTTCTTGTACCCTCTTCAACCTCTTAATATCTGAATTCTTACATCTTGTTTAATAAAGGCCAGAACAACGCTAACTACATAACAGAGACATCTTTATTGGGACAGACAGGATTCATTTGGCTAATATTTACTGTCTGCCAGATAAAGTGGTCTATAGTGATTGCTAGAAAAACAAAAAATATGAGTAAGCTCGCAATCTGATAAAGAAAGGAGATTCATAAATGAAAAAAAAAAAAAATGCACTGAGCTGGCCAAAAAATTTTGCTCAGGTTTTTCTGTAACATCTTAATGGAAAAACCCCGATGAACTTTTTGGTCAACGCAATAATTTGCTAAGTGCTTCTAGATGCAAATACAAAACCAACTGACTTAGGCTGTGTGTCAGAGGCCATTCACAGAGGAGAGGCAGCCACGCCAGGTTATGAGACGTAAGTGAGGCACGCCAGGCACGGAACAGTCAGTGCTGAGGGCGCGGCAACTCAGGGAACAACCAGGGCAATGAGGCTACAACACGGGCCGGGTCATGAAAAATAAACAATAGTTAGGCAATGTTGCTTTGAAAAGTTTATACACATTTTAAAATAGCATCTTGTTTAACTTCTTGTCTATCATCTAAATACTTTTAAAGTAGAAACACAACTTTGCATAATTTTTTCTATATTTAAATGTAACAAAACACCTTCCCTTTGCTTATATTTAATTTCAAACTGTTTTGAAATTTCAAAATTCCGCTTTAAGTAGGCTTTTGTAAACTGTCACTAACGTGACTGTCCTCAATGGAACATTCTTTCCCTCTAATATTTTCACATGGCCTAATGGACTCTTAGGTTTCCCAAGTGGCACTTGTGGTAAAGAACCTGCCTGCCAGTGCAGGAGACCTAAGAGACGCAGGTTCAATCCCTGGGTCAGGAAGATCCCCTGGAGGATGGCAACCCACTCCCATATTCTTGCCTGGAGAATTCCATGGACAGAGGAGCCTGGTAGGCTACAGTCCAGGGGGTCACAAAGAGTCAGAAGCATAAGGACTTAGCCTGCATGCAATGGACTCTTAAGACACTAAATTTCTAAGTTCTTGCATTTATAACTAACTGCTATTTATTTTGTTTCCAGGCACACTGTTTTTTGTTTTTTGTTTTTTTTTGGCTGAAATCAGTAAGATTTGTTTTAAATTGATGCAAAACCCTGGAGCCTTGGTTTATAATTCGAATTTATTAATTGCTACTAAAATCATATGCCTAAAATTATGTAAATCTATGTGTAATTCTTGCCCAGAGAATCCCATGGACAGAGGGAGCCTGGTGGGCTACAGTATACAGGATCGCAAAGAGTTGGACTCGACAGAAGCGACTTAGCACACACATATGGCAATAAAAAGAATTACTAGTATTTGAAACAGATGCTCTTCCTTCCACCAGATGGCAGAACAGTATTAAAAACCAGGCAAAGATGGCCTACCGTAACTACCAACGCATATAAGGAGGGCTTCTGGGCTTTAGGTTTGACTAATTAAGCAACATAAGCATACTTTTTAAAAGAAAAAAATGACTTGAAGTTCACTCTAGAGCCTAATTTCAACCAACTAGAAGGTGGGCTCCATGAGAGCATATAATTGCTCAATAAATACTGGGTGGGTGGATGGACGGATGAGTAATCAATGAACACATGAGGGAAAAAAGCTAAAACAAAATGTTCTGCTTTGTTTTATTCACAACTCACTTCCCCTCCCCCCCTTTTTTTTGTAGATTCCAATTTCTCTTCCTTTTCCATTTCCTAATAATCCAAATCAGGTAACTATACTTAAAGTTTTAAGAAAGTATTTAAATGAGTACAAAACAAAAAACTTGAAAACTCTTGAGATTCATTTGGAAAGGAAGTTGATACCAAAAATAAAGGTTCTCATTATCCTTTGGGGACCATTAGTGGGAACTATTAGTGAAGCCTCTGAACTAGATTTAAGGTTATGGTTATGATATAAAAGGATTATGTAAATTTTATTTTTGACAAGACTTTACTGGATGAGGAAAAATTACACAGAATGACAAAGTCACAAACCAAAAAATAGGGTATAACACAGCATGTTAATTCAAAACTTTTAACGATACTTCTATTACAATTATAGGAAATTATATTTTTAAAGTTGTGAAGTTGTTGGGAATTTCCTGGTGTCCAGTGGTTAGAACTGGGCACTTTCACTGATAGGCCCAGGTTCCATTCCTGGTCAAGGAACTAAGATTCTGCAAGCTGTGAGTCTTGCCCAAAAAAAAAAAAGATTCCCAAATATAGTCTTTTTTCCAACCTCGTAAGCATAGATTTCATCATCTTTCCAAGAAATCCCAGCTACATTTGCAGTCAACAACAACAACAACAACAAAAATTTGGACTATATGTTTCCAGAGATAGCAGGTGTGAAGGCTGGGTGGGTACCATGGCGTGGGGGGAAGGGGGAGCCTTAAAATATCAGTGACTATCAATCTTACTGATGTAATTTTATATACGCTAAGAATTCCAAAAAGCTTGTTTTCATTAATCAAGTTATTATAAACTATATAACATACAAAAGGTAAAATGCTGAATTATAACTTCTTGATTATTTGATTGTATCTTCTTTATTCTAGGTCCTGACACTTAATGATCTCATAGCGGTAAATACTGCTCTGTTAATCTATAAAGTTTATAAAAAATACTACATTCAACACCTACAACAACACATTACATTTAAGATGAGCCAGTTCATCATTCAAATTACTGTCATTAATCCAGTTCATTTGGAAATGAAATAAAGCACAGTTGTTAAGTTCAAAGCCAGAAAGCTATCTCAATGCATGCAAATAGTTCTACATTCACTTATTCATCTCCTCCAAACTATAAACTGACAAAATAACCTGTTCTATCACTGATGAGGATGAAGGTGAAGAGTCAAAAGATTTAAGAGGTATAGAAGAAACTACTTTAGGAGAGATGAAATAGACTTGACTATTTCTTCACTAATGAAGTATTTGCATAAATGCATAATATATTATAATAAAACCTAAAGCCCAATAGATAATTTTTTACAGAACGGCACAAAGTTCAACTTTTTAATGAGGCCCTTTATTGATATAATTATTTTGAATCTCAGTTTATGAAAACACAGGTAAAACACTTGGGAGTTAAAAAAGAGAAAACTAAAAAATTTCATTTCCCACATACTTTGCACACAAACATTTTCTGAAATCTAGACACATCTCACAATGGATGTATTTAACCTGGGATATCTTTTTCTTTAAGATGCATCATTAACTAAATGGTATACTTTATAGTTGATGGCATCTTAGAATTAGAGACCTGCAGTATTTCATAAAAATGGCAGAAAATTAGGCCTAAATCACTGTGTGCCTGTGGTAAAACTTTTCAGGATTTGTCTATACAGATTATTTAAAGGCAATCACCTTGAGGAATATTTAAGTGTTCCAAAAACTTTAAGGTCAAACTAAATAAGAGTGGAAGCCAAGTTTTAATTAGTGCTCTTTCTACAATCCACTCTAAGCATTATGACAGTCCATTTCCAAATGTAAATCATAAAAATTCTAGCATACTCCTAATCATGTTAGAATTTATATATATACATATATATAGGAATACATATTCTAAAAATGTTTGGGGAAACTACTGTCAACAATTAATTATTGATGATTCCAAAATTGGCAAGCTCACCTTCACGTCAAAACATGGCTAAAAGAGCATTGGCCTCTGGTGGGTAAGTCTAGATTCTAAGCTCATCTTTAAATTAGCTGTGTGACCTTGGGCAGATGTATTGATTTACCTCCAGTCTCTTCCAGTGAAAATACTGACTCCTCACACACATGACTTATTCAAAAGTTACCAAATCTGATTTGGTAATACCTATACTTTATTTTTCTGAACTTTATTTAAGGGCATTGTTCTTGCCTAAGAATAAACAGATCAGTGTTTAGCTTACACATTCTTGCATATATGTCGGGATGGACGGCACTATAAATAGAGGCATTTGCGTTTTTGACACAGTGGTCAGTTCCTCAAGCAAGCTGCCAATCTCTTAAAACAGGACCACATGGAAGCTACAAAGCAACACTTAACCAGTGAAGCTGCTTTGCATGAGCAAATCCTTGAAGCAAAATCATAGCTGTCCTGAGATTCTGGTTCAAGTATCATTCACACAGGGAATTCACATACAATTTAAGAAAGATAGCACTTGTATGTAAGTCTATACAGCCAGTTTCTCAACCATTCACATCAATTTTCTGTATTTCAGATACAGTGAATACCATTACAAGGCAGTTACAAAAAAACAGTTCTGTGAATTAAGGGAGTTCAAATCTAAACATTGCATATTCATTTTAAAATCTTACATCACATAAATAAAACATAAGCAGCAAAATGGAATTAATTTTTCAGCAAAAACAAAGATTTTCATATAGAAAATATTTTAGCTTACATACATACTAAGTTAAAAATAAGCTAAAAGGTAAATAAACCCATTGTTTTCACTGATCCTTGGTATTTTTTTCTTTCACAGTTAATCATTTCTATCTTGAACCAACTTAGGGTAAGTATTTATTTTTAAGCTACTATAAACTACAAATCTACTTAATGGGCTGAAACTATCTCAATAACTTTTTTTTAGGGCTTCTTTGGGTAAGACTTTTTTGCTATGGTTATACTGATAAAAGCAAGTGATAGTTAATCTCCGCAAATGTAAGAATAATTCTTCTGAACCATAAAAATTTATGGCAGAATGGAACCCAAGCAATCTACCTAAGGTAAAACTCATGAGTTATAAACTCATTTTCCTCCAAGATCTTTAGATCAGAATTTCAGCAGGTCTAAAAAGGCATTCTTTTCATAATGCCCATAGCATTTGATGAAATTTCAGCTTACAGAAATTACATTAAGAAATTTCAAACAGTAAATTTTACCTCAAGCTTATTTTTGTCTTACGGACAAATCATAGTTAACAGTGAGAAAAGCCCGCTCTGAAACTACCAAATCTAGAAATGCTCTCATCTCCAGGCAAGGCAACAAATGTCCTTAACACAAAAGCCTCAGCACTCTTGATGGAAACTCTACAAACCTTGAGACTTCGACTCTGATTCTCACCCAAGTTTGCTTTCATTTAAAATATATATAAAAGAGAGAAAGAGACCAAAAAGGTATATTCCTTTTAAATATCTAAATTCATGTCAAATAAAATTAAAATTGATGCTTTTGAACTGTGGTGTTGGAGAAGACTCTTGAGATTCTCTTGGACAACAAAGAGATCCAACCAGTCCATCCTAAAGGAGATCAGTCCTGAATATTCATTGGAAGGACTGATGTTGAAGCTGAAACTCCAATACTTTGGCCACCTGCAAAGAACTGACTCATTGGAAAAGACCCTGATGCTGGGAGGGATTGGGGGCAGGAGGAGAAGGGGATGACAGAGGATGAGATAGTTGGATGCCATCACCGACTTGTGGACATGAGTTTGAGTAAACTTCGGGAGTTGGTGATGGACAGGGAGGCCTGGCGTACTGCAGTCCATGGGTCGCAGAGTCGGACACAACTGAGCAACTGAACTAACTGAAAATTATATACAGTATGTATTTATTTTAACTTATCTCAAGAGAAACTGATGAATCAAAATATTCTCAATATGAATTTTGAGAAAGAAACTGGATTTCACCCAAGATTTTCTTCTGACAAAGCTTCATTGCCCCAAAGTACTTACTCTGTTTCTTACCACTTCAAATGATCTTATCAGGCCACTAAGGGTGAAGTGAGAGGAATTAAGCTGTGTTGCAGAAAAGACACTTAATGGTCCAATTTATCAGCATTTAGGTATAAAAGAACCACATTATTTTCTATCTCCCAACACACATGACTGTACCAATACTAATCCATCAATGTTAAATAAACACAATATGGGAGACATGGGAGGAGGCAAGAAAAAAATGATGGCAAAAATACCTAGTAATTATAACCTATATTGTTTATTTTGGCAGAAATAATTCTCTTACTACTAGGTCAGAAGTTATACGGTGAGTAAAATCTCCAAATATCTTTTTTTTTAATTATTTATTTAGCTGTGTCAGGTCTTAGTTGTGGCTGGCACTTTGAAACTTTAGTCTTCATTGTGGCTTGCAGGGTGCTTTTTTAGTTGCAGCATGTGAACTCTTGATTGCAGCATGTGGAATCTAGTTTCCCGACCAGGGATCAAACCCAGGCCCCCTGTGTTGTGAGCATGGAGTTTTAGCCACTGGACCACCAAGGAAGTCCCTCCAAGTATCTTTTAAGCATTATTATACATTTTAAATACTTTTATCCTAAGAGTTTAATAGCCCCATACTGATGTTAATAATATGATTAAAGTAGATGTAAATAAGACCAAATAAATGACAAGTGCTTCTTCAAATGATGTACTTTAAAATCAATATATTTATTAAAACTTCACAAATATTTTGGAAAATAACAGCAACCACCACAAGTCCTTATACTGTAAGACAGAGTAGCACTTAGCCTCTGAAAGTGGTTAGAAATTTTAGGTGCCCTCTTTAGCAGATTTAGTATCTTGCTTCTATTTGAGTTTGAAATGCTTTAAAGTCTTAAGAACACCTGCTACCAAGACAAACACTGGGTGCAACCACTCATCCGTAGGTTAAGATATTATCAAATTGTCTCTGGGCCATGATTATGCCAACAAATTCACTAACACTAGGCAAATCAGATGTGGCCCTTAAATTTCAAGTAACAAGCCATAGATATACTATGGATAACACGAGTATTGCTTAAGTAATAAAGAATCTACCAAACTACAAACTTAAAGTAAGAAATAATAAAAGCTTCGTAACCTCAGTAAGGAATACAAAAGACAGAGAATTGTTTCTGGGACCTAGCAAAACCCAGCTCTGTTGCTTACTGAATAAACCTTGGAGCAACCTCTCTAAATTTCTGTGAAGTGGGAATAATAACCACCTAACTTCACAGGATTCTTGTGAGGATTGAGAGATATAATATAGATACTCAAGAAATGGTATCCACACTATTTGTTTTACTAAGTGTCTCTAAAAAACAAAAATGTTCCTTATATGTAAAATATAAGAAAAGCAAATGTGAAGGCAATATCACCTATTATAGGAGCAGATATTCCTCCAGAAATGTCTTAAACTAAAATTTTAATCTGTTTTTTCTCTATTATAGATGGTGCTGGATACTTACAATGAGATTATCTACTTCTACCCTATCTACAGTGTATAGCAGTTTTATCACTTTGCATAGTTTGTAAATGTTCCAATGAAAACTATAAAATGCAACAAAAAATTTATTATCTATGGATTATGTGCTTTAGTTATTCTTTAAAGATAATTTTTAATATAACCTAAAATCTTTACCAATGTCAGTTTAGATGCATCAAAACTATTAAAACATAAGTAAATGTCATTCTTCAGGCAAGTACTCAAGCTTTTTCAAGAGCTTTTGTGAGCAGCTTGTTCTAGAAATCCTATTCCGTGTCAGTAAGAAGCAACTTCTTCCTGTCAAACAGTGAAAGTAGAATCAAATTCTTTCACACTGAGTCAAGGTTGTCCTACCCTTCACTCAGTGAGCAGACCACCTTTGTCAAGCACAAGTCCTGTATTACACACCCAAGGACCATGATTTTATGGATTTTAGAAAACTAATACTGAACATAAACCTTATAACTCTTTCAGAGGGGTTTGAGGCAACAACCTGAAATCAAACATTCTAATGTTTCTCAGCAAAACAGAGGGAAAAAAGCCTCCTGTCAGTTCGGTTCAAGTTTACCACCAAGAGCTTTGACATAAACAAGGGGGGCAAAAAAAAAAAAAAACAGAAACCTTTTTTTATTAATTTATCTTAGCCCTCATTTTTGTTCTCTAGCTACAGCGTAAGCCTAATACCTTTTTCAAACATCTGAAGAAAACAACCATGCCTCTATTCCCTAAACCACCTTTTCTTCAGATGACCCATCTACAGTCCAACAGGAATGAGGATGGAATTATGACAGTCCCTACCTCAGGTCTATAGGTGTTAGCACTATGGGACCTTCCCAATGGCTATATAGGCCAGAAAGTGATCTAAAAGTCCACTGAGACAAGACAGTGTTGTTTTCCTTCCTCTTTCCTGCTTCCAAGAACACCTGGAACACAAACTCTTTCCTTTCCTCAAGGAATGACAATGTTAACAGTGAGTCTCAAAAACTTAAGTCAGTCCTTAACAATCCCTTCCTAACAAGACACTTTAACTCCCAAAGACCTCCTCTGTCTCCATCTCATTTCACTTCCTTTCTGAACATCATTTTTAATTCATTTATGGTACATACAGTTACAGTAGTGAAAGTCGCTCAGTCGTGTCCAACTCTTTTGCGACCCCACGGACTATACAGTCCATGGAATTCTGTAGGCCAGAATACTAGAGTGGGTAGCCTTTCCCACAGTTACAGTAGAGTGGAATGCATATATAAATTTAAATTACTAGTTTCCTGGACACATTTTTGTAATTCAGAATTTTTGGAAATGAGGACATGATCTCTTGTTCATTGATCTTGATATTTTTCGACTAAAAGAGTGACTCAAATTTCCTCATATAACTTACAACCCTAAAGTCAAGAATACAAAAGGTTTCCGTTTTTGAAACCAGCTTCAACAAGATCATATAAAGCAAAGCGTGAACCAAATAATTTAAAGATAAATCAGATTAGACAATGGAGATTGGCACTCCTCTGAGAGATGCTTGATATGGTAGGAATATCCTTTATACCTCAAAAGTCAATGGGGAAAACCAAAACTGACAAACAAGAATTACACAGAAAGCAGAAATTATGGCTGAACAGAAATTTATCTAAATTTATCTTTGTTCGAATTCTGATTCTTCAAAGAGCATCAGTTGTTTCAATTTGGGTTAAGCCATGCTTAAGTAGAATACATACAAAAATGATTGTTTACAGCACTTTTGACAGAAGAGCAGAAAATTCTGTGTTGTTTCACCACACCTGCTAATTTTATTCTGATGCAAAACCTAACTGCCTGTCATTTAATGAATAAAGTAATTTCCAAGTGCCCTGCCCTGCCCTTTTTATATATGAGTTCTGATACTGTCTTCTTCTCCGTACATGCTCCGTTCCTGGCTTTTGGCTTACATGGAGACTGTGAGCTGTTAGCCAGGGCAGCCAGTCTCAGAGTCCTCACTCCAGTGTGCATCTCGTTTCTCTGCTACAAGCTTGATGAACTGAGCATGACTAGCATAAAGCTTGAGTTTATCGCTGATGTCCATCCATTTCACCTTTCCAGCATCATCTCCAGCTTCTAAGGTAAGGTTATCCATTATTTCACCTGGTTACCAGAGAAAAATCATCATCAAGAAAGTGCAATTTATTTAGTCACTTCTGTGTCTGCATAATTCTGTACCTTCAAGTATTCTTACTCAAAATAATCTTAAATCATCATTATATTAAGTGGCAGACTGAATTAAAAACGAGAATATTCCAAATTTCCCAAATGCCCAAATTTTAACCAAGTTTCTAAATTTCAAGTAAAGGTACCAATAAGAAAGCTTTTCTCAGACTTGCCTAGAGGTCCAGTGGTGAAGAATCTGCACTTCCAGTGCAGAAGGTATGGGCTCAGTCCCTGGTCAGGGAACTAGGATTCCACATGCCACAGAGCGCAGCCAAAAAAAAACAAAGCTTTTCTCTCTCTCTTGCTCTTTCTCAGTTCAGCTCACTCACTCAGTCATGTTCAACTCTTTATGACCCCATGGAATGCAGCACGCCAGGCTTCCTTGTCCTTCACCATCTCCCGGAGCTTGCTCAAACTCATGTCCATTGAATCAGCGACTCCATCCAACCATCTTGTCCTCTGTCGTCCCCTTCTCCTCCTGCCTTCAATTTTTCCCAGCATCAGGGTCTTTTCCAATGAGTCAGTTCTTTGCATCAAGTGGCCAAAGTATTGGAGCTTCAGCTTCAGCATCAGTCCTTCCAGTGAATATTCAGGACCGATCTCCTTTAGGATTTTGACTGATTGGATCTCCTTGCTTTCCCAGGGACTCTCAAGAGTCTTCTCCAATACCACTCTATCTATTTATTTATGTATTTATGGCTGCAGTCCATGTATTTATGCTGCAGTCCATGGGGTCGCAAGGAGTCAGACACGACTGAGTCAGATACGACTGAGCGGCTGAACAACAATTTACGGCTGCACTTAGGTCTTCGTTGCTCTGTGCTGGCTTTCTCTAGTTGCGACAAGTGGGGGTTACTCTTCATCACTGAGCATGGGCTTCTCATTGAGGTGGCTGTTCTTGTTGAGGTGTGTGGGCTTAGCTGCTCCACGGCATGTGGGATCTTCCCAGACCAGGGACTGAACTCATGTCCTCTGTATTGACAGGCAGATTCTTAACCACTGGACTACCAGGGAAGTCCAGCTTTTCTCTTTAAAAAGTAAAAATATTACTCTTAAAAAAAAAAAAAAGAGTTAACATTAAACATGAAACCTCACATCAAAATTCCAGAGAGATTAGATTTAAACATTAAAAAAATGAAAGAAAACAATTATAAATGATTCACTTAGAGTCATAAGGTAAGTACACTTTTCCAAGTATTACACCAAATCAGAAACCATATACTTATAAATATTTATTAAAATATTTATAATATTATTATATATTATATAATAATAAAATAACATTAAATAATATATTAATATTTAACACTAATATTAGATAATATGTAATATATTATATGAAAATATTAAAATAATATTATTATATAATATAATATTAAAATATTTATAATTATCAAAAATTAAAAATAAATGTTTTCAATCACAATTAGCAATCTAAATGGCATATTTCTGTAGGACAGTTTGGCAGTATTTATCAAGAGCTTTTAAAAAGCAAGTGGGCTTCCCTGGTGGCTCAGACAGTAAAGCGTCTGCCTACAATGCAGGAGACCTGGGTTCAATCCCTGGGTCAGGAAGATCTCCTAGAGAAGGAAATGGCAACCCACTCCAGTATTCTTGCCTGGAAAATCCCATCGACGGAGGAGCCCTGGTAGGCTACAGTCTGTGGGGTCTCAAAGGATCAGACACGACTGAGCGACTTCACTTTCATACAACAAATATCAGATTGCCTCTTATGCACCAGACCCTGTAAGACGCACTAGGGAGACCATAAACAACCAAATGATTTCACTTCAAAGGATTACCCTAAGGAAATGAAAAGACAAGCTTACTGAAGTATTTCAAGACAACACTATTTATAAACAAAGAGGAAAAAGAGGACATAACCAAACTTTCCATTGAGAGGGCACAGATTAAATAAATGATAAGAGTCCACTGGACTCCCATATGGTCATTAAAAATGAAGCAGTTCTCCACATACTGACATGGAAATATGTCCATAATATATTAAGTGAAATTGTAAGTAAAAAAAAGAATGTAGAGTGTTAACCCATTTTTATTTTAAAAACATTTATACAAAATCTGGAAGAAAATAAATCAAAATGTTAATAGTCATTATCTTTGGGAAATGAAATAACTGCTGCTTTAAAACTGTTTCCACTTTATGTCACCTATTTTCTAAATAACTCATTATAAACACACATATCCTTTATAATGATTACATTCGTAATAATAAAATAATAACGCTGCTTCTTAAAAGAATCAATCGAATAGTTTAGCACATGAAAGAGAAAGTGTTAGTCACTCACTCTTTGTGACTCCATGGATTTCCCAGGCAAGAATACTGGAGTGGATTGCCATTTCCTTCTCCAGGGGATCTTCCCCACCCAGAGATCAAACCCAGGTTTCCTGCATTACAGGAGAATTCTTCACTGTCTGAGCCACCAGGGAAGCCCATTTCAGCACAAAGATTTCTAAATCCCAGTGCTAAAATGACAGCTCTTTGTGTACCTTCATGGCAAATACAATAAACAATAACCAATGGAGAACCAGAATTAAGAAGTAAATCCGAATCTAAAAGTTAAATTAAAATACGATCATCTAAATAACGATGTTCTCCAACATGCTCTTTATCAGACCCAATAACGTCTGAAAGCATCCTGTCCTCTGGTCAACTAATAAACTACACAAAGGGAAATTTTAAAAACTTTATATGTCTGACACTTAAAGAGCTTGCAAATCATCACTCCCATCTTCACACCAAAAAAATACAAACAAACTGAAAATCAACAACTCTTCTTGGATCTGCACAGGAGCCTGCTATGACCCCCTTTGCTTAGCAAAGGAAGCTATACTTTTCTACTTCACCCAAAACTCTGTCTCCAAGATTCGATCTGGCACCAGCTCAGAGAAGCTAAACTTTTAGCATCACTCCCAACTTACCACCACAGCAATAGAGAGTCCATAAAATAACAAGAGAGCATTAACTGAAAGAACTGCATGGCTCAGACCTTATTTAAGTAGTCTCTGCTGCTGCTGCTAAGTCACTTCAGTTGTGTCCGACTCTGTGCGACCCCATAGACGGCAGCCCACCAGGCTCCACCATCCCTGGGATTCTCCAGGCAAGAACACTGGAGTGGGTTGCCATTTCCTTCTTCAATGCATGAAAGTGAAAAGTGAAAGTGAAGTCGCTCAGTCTTGTCCGACTCTTCGCCACCCCATGGACTGCAGCCCACCAGGCTCCTCTGCCCATGGGATTTTCCAGGCAAGAGTACTGGAGTGGGTTGCCATTGCCTTCTCCCTAAGTAGTCTCTAGGGACATCAAAAAATGAAAGGAGGCGAAAACAAAAACACTGGGAGGAAATTTTGGTCTCTGACACCTACAGTTATAGCAAATAATAAGTATAGCCTAACTTCTAGCTATGTTTAGACAAACATAAAACCTCACACTAGAGGTCTATTTGCCTCAGTCCCTTTTACTAGATACATCATGTTCACCTTCCAAAAAAACTAGAAGGCATGCTAAAAGGCAAAGACCACAGTCTGAGGAGACAAAGGATCAGAATCAGACCAGATATGGCAGAGATTTGAAATTATCAGACTGCAAAATTTTTTTTAAGTTTAGATAAAGAATCAAACAGTGAAAACAGTGATTTGAACAACTCAGACACTATATAATCAACCACTAGAGGATCAGTCATTGTTTTTTAACTTCAAAAATAAATAGCTAACAAATGTATCACTACTTAAATTGCAGAGACCTGCTTCTAAATTGCATATGCATTATTTTTCCCTCTGAAATATTTAAGTCCTTAATACCAAAATGAATTGTTCTAATACTTTGGCTAGAGTTGTTGTAGAGAAGTAATGAAATTTGTGCTGGGAGTTCCCCCAAGTTCAGCAAGAATGTAAAAGTGACAAATCTTCTAGTTGCAGCCCATCTTTTAAGGAAAAAACTGAGTCCAAGAGAACATGTGATTTGCACAAGGTTATACTGAGACAGGAACAGGGTAAGGCACAACCTTTAAAAGAATGATACAGCCATTGAGGACACAATATAAATTTGTTAAACCCAACTAGGTCCAAGATGGCAGACTAGATCTTGAGCTTCATTATATGTTCATTACAATACATCAGCATATCCTAAATGACACACCCACAGGAGTCAGGACAGTTTTGAGGTTAACCATAAAAGGTCAAAAAGTGAGTGTGAGCCAATCTCTGGGAATCTCCTCCCCTTTTCCCAAAATAGCTGGAATTCTCCCACTCATTAGCCTATGAAATTATCCAGCCCATAAAAACCAAACACCCCATATTTCAGAGTCTCTTGCTTTCTGAGACAGCCCACACTCTGTCTTTGGAGTGTGTACCTCCCTGAATAAACCTGTGTTCACTCTGCTTCAGCTCGCTCTTGAATTCCTTCCTGCACGAAGCCAAGGACTCTCACTTGGCAGTCCATCCCAAGGACTCGCCTGAGACCTCAGACATGACCAGTCTCTCCCCGCCCCCCATTTTTCCATCAACAATACAGCTCAGAAAGGAACCATGAAAAAAAAAAAAAAAAAAGAAAGGAACCATGAATGGAACAATTAGTTCTCTGATATGGTACCACTTCATTATGCTACAGATGAAAACAAAGTATCTAAAAGGTCATCCAATTTAGCAGTAAAATATTTCAAGAGAAGCCACTCCATATATATTAAATTGTAATTAATTTTCTAAATAGCAGATTCTCCCTTTCTTTTTATAATAAAAGATTTCCACCCACCTGCTAAATTTTTTAAATCCATTGACCAGAAAAAAATCATCCATTTGAAGTTTGCTCAATAGTTGCAATTTTTTTGGTATTATTTTGCATTTTAAGAGTACATGATTATTATAAAATTATTTCAAACATTAAGACAGACATAAATCCCATTTCCTTTATTATACCCATACTTCCTACTCAAATCTCCAGTTGTTTCTGCTTTTGTTTTTTACAAATGGACTCAAACAATTTGACAACTTTAAGGCACATAATTAGTTTATAATTTTAACCTTGATTTTATATGCTACCAGTGGATTAAAGGAGATTCATTACTGGTAACACTTTTAAAGCTTTCTTCTACATATTCTTTCATTTTTTTAACATATTATTTTAATATCAACAATTTGATTTCATACAAATAAACTTCTATAATCACTAGATGATTGACTTAAAATACTGAAATAGTCCAGATTTAATTGTGTCCAGGTAGGCTGCTTGACAAGTTGATCCACTAATTCAGTTAGTTTAATAAACATTAGTAAAATTACCTGTTTCATCATGGTAATTCACAGCTTCTGTCTCCATCCATGCATTATCAGTGTTTCGAGGATCATCAACATAACCTTTATATATCTATTTTTTAGAAGGAGACAGATGAAAAAAAAGTTTAGGGTGAAAAGGAAATGGTCGCAGAGCGTGCTGCCTTCTTCAGAATCAGAAATATCCATTGCAAAACAATGCACATTTAATTAACATTAATTAATTGTACACTTAAAAAATGGTTAAGTGGGCATAGTATATGCTATGTGCTTTTTATCACACACACACACAAAAGAAATGCAAATATTACAGAACCTTTAATGTAACATTCCATATGCTTGTTCTAAATGTCCCAGGGAGGGAATTCCCTGGTGGTCTAGTGGTTAGGACTTGGTGCCTTCACCAGGGCCCAGGTTCAACCCCTAGTCAGGGAACTAAGATTCCTCAAAAAGAAAAAGTGGTCAAAAAAAGTCAATGTGAAAATGAAATTAAGAAAGTAAAGTGATTCCATTTATAATAGCATCAAATGAACAAAATATTTTTTTAACTACATAAATTTCCCAGGAAACAATATTCTCAAGAACATTCTGAGGTAGCTCTAACATTCACAAAACCCTCAGCACCTCAGATTCTAATTTCAGAATGTGAAAATAATCATATTTGGGCCATATGATTTTTTTTAAGACTCTTCATGTAAATATTTTTCTGTTTTAATAATTTCTGCGGGGGGTGTGAGAGGGAGACTCAAGGAGGGGATATATGTATACATAGAGCTGATCCATGCCGCTGGACAGCAGAAACTAACGCTGTAAAACAATTATGCGCCAATTTAAAAATAATTCCCATGATTACAGTTTCAGACATACAAAGATAGATTCTTCTAGTTAAACAAAGATCTATAAACAAGGTTAGTAAAGACTAATATTTAAGCTCTTGATACATGAAAAGACTTGGATCCAGCCATCTAACATAAATGTGACCCAAAATCCAGACAATATAAACAATTAAGAAATCCTAATTCTAGGAAGAAAACAAAGCCCATCAAACAAAAGCCAACAGCAACAAAAAATAAAATCCATTATTCTTATTACTAGTGCACATATACCTTATAGTGATTTTTTTAAATCACAAAGGATACATAAGCAAAACAGACATGAGACTTAAACTGTTATAAATGAGAAAAGCTCTGAACAACATAAGTTAAAATATAAATGTCCTTTCAAAAAAGCTGAATTCTTGCAAAATTTTTAAAAACAGAAAAGATTTACTGTTAGATGGGTGAACTCAGTATCACATTAGCTCACACTGAGGCTAATGAAAAACTATGAGAAAAAAAATATTATAATAAATGATGTAAAGTTGGGCTATAAAAATTTAAGTAGGAATCTATTCACAGAGAAGAGCTACAATTTAATTTGTTTATGAACATGTATTTCAAATATACAGGTATTTCACTTTATTCAGAAAATATTCTACCAGATTTTCAGGTGAATTTTAAGTAATTTTCATTAATCCCCAGGACTAAATCCTTCTTAGAATTCATTTCTTACCACTAGATGTTCCTGGCTGAAGAGCTGGTGCAACTTTTCCTGCAATTCTCTCTTCTCAGCACTGGATTTCTGTAAGGAGTTGAGCGCTTCCTCACCAAATTCTCTTTTCAGTGTGGCACTAATCTTCTCTCCTGGATCCACCATCCCCTGAGAGTCACATTTTTGTTTAAAAAAAAAAAAAAAAGGAAAAAGCTTTCATTCAACCAATAAATACTTCCTGACTGGTACAGTGGACATACATTGCTCTGTGGTGGGGTTGGTTTAGGCGCCCAGTCGTGTCTGACTCCTGCAACCCAATGTTTTGTAGCCCGCCAGGCTCCTCTGTCCATGGGATTTCCCAGGCAAGAATACCAGAGTGGGTTGCCATTTCCTTCTCCAGGGAAATGTTGCTCCATCTGCCCATAATATTCTGTAATATGTTCTTCTCTAAATCATTTGTTTCTAGTAGAAGCAGCTTAGCAGGGTATCAACCATATATATACTCAACCACAGTAAATGGTCCAAGGTTAGCCTATGATAACTGAGCCTGTCAGACTCCTTTCCTGGTATTTTCCAAAGTCAAGCTACAGAAGGAAGGGCTGGAGGCAAGAAAGAATACAACAAACTGATCCTTTCCCCACTGGTCACTCCATTACAGTCACAGTGACCTCCTCAGCGTTCCTAGGATGTGCCAGGCATGTCCCAACCTTTAGGCCTTTGCCACTGCTATTACTTCTACCTAAAGACGCTTTCCCCAGATATCCCCATGGGTCACTTGTTCACCTCCTCCAGATCTTCACTTATGTCACCTTCTCTCAGGAGATCTTCTATAACCACCCTCTATCTAAAACTGCAAGCTCTCCCAACACTTCCTAGTCCCCTTCCTTGCTTTAGTTTTCTTAGTACTTATCACCTTCGAACATACAATAACTTATTTATCTTGTATGGTCTCCCTCATTGGAGTGTGAGCACCAAGAAGAGAGTGATGCTTGTTCATATAGCTCTGCTGTATCCTCAATGTCTAAAATATTAGTTGACAAAAGGTGGATGATCAAAATACACTGAGATGAACGACTCTCAAAATTATATTCAATGACAACAGTTCCCTGACTGATCAGAATTTCAAATGACAACAAAAACAGAAGATCCTATGATGATGATATCATTGTATTTTACATTCAGCATGAGTCAAGTTTACTTGGCTCGTAATAATTAGCCTAAGCCTTTATTACAGTCAGCTACAACCTTCATTTTCTTTCCATTTTACCCTCCAAAGAAAGAAGCCATTCTTCCAGATAGCAGAATGTGTATATGACGAGTCATACTCTTATCAAACTATCTCCATTTCACAATATGGCATAAAATATAAAACCCGCTCTTGAACACATACACATTTTTTTAAAGTCACCTGAAATACTACTGATATGAACTCAATAAAAGTATACTCTTCCTGATGATATTATACAAACTTAAAAAACTATAAGGGACAGTAAGTAATGTGTTATCTTTTTTTTAAATACTAAAAATGTTACCTTGGTCTTAGAATAGGGGATGGGTTCTAAGACAAGACTCAGCATTATTGAGTATCTACAATACCAGGTGCTTTAAATGTGCTCTCTAATAATCCTATGAAATAGATATAATTATTTTTAGAACAAAGGTCTGAACTCCACAGCACTCAGCTCCAACTGGAAAGGCTAAAACACAAGCCCAGGTCTAACATCAAAGTCCATGTTCTTTCTCAAAGGTTTTAGAATTAAGACTCAGATTCTAATAGCTTTGTTGTATTATTCTATGTTTGTCATTAACAATGATACTTCACTGCAAAGGAACTACTAACTGAAGTAGGGAGGAAAGAGACTAAAGGGAGGAGAAAAGATCCATATGCAATAACCTTGCATTATACAAATAAAGCAACTAAAAAGAACATAAAACATTGATTTGACTTTATTTTAATGCTTACCCCTGGGATTGCCCATTCTCCACAGTCTTTCCTCTTTATTGCAACAAACTGTAAGATGTTTTTCCCAGAAATGGGATGGGTGATTTTATTTCCACTTCTATCCCTTTTCCACCTATAAACAGTAATGTAAGATCACAAGTGATTCAGAACAAAGATCAAGGTCCTATATCAAGCTTAAGACAAAAATATAAAGATGTATTTTTCTTTATAACAGAGTGTATATAAGTTTACCCCAAATCAGCTAGTTTTATAAAGAATATTGCTTTGCATTAAAAATATTCTTTATTTAGCACTGTTACAAACCAAGACAAATGTCTACTTTCCATAAAGTATATTATAGTCTCCATAATAAAAATTCGAGATATAGTTTTTACTAAAGTAAAATTTATCAAAAAGATTTTAAAGCAGAACAGAATTTAAAGGAAGGGTCATTGAGAGTTTCTTATTTTTTTATTCAAGGATCCTTTTTAAGAATTATTAATATAAGTAGTAAAAAAGATCTGCAATAATTGCTTTTAACAGTTCACCCTGTTTTCAGAAAAGATTATGTGATACAGGTTCAGTTGGTCTCAAAAAAAAAAAGATGCTTCTCAATCTTTATCCCCTTTTTTGATAAAAAGAAATCTCACTTTATCCTTTAATTTTATATTTCAAATTGCATATTTTTAAAACATCAAGGTAATGCTAATTTCAAAATGTGCTTTTTGTAATCAGAGCCTCCTTCCCAAAGATGTTGATAAATCTCCCTTTCCCCTTCCCTACATCACATCTACCTCCCCCTGGCAAATGTTAAGATTAGTTCTAACAGTCCCTTAGGCAAAGATAAAGATTTTGAACTTGCAGTACAAAACCAAAACAGAAAGTCTAAAATCTAATCTTCACTCTGCATGAGACTAAAATATACCAGCTTAGATATGAGTGTCCAAGTTTCTTTATAATGTGGCTGAACACTATATCTAACCAGTGAAAGCGAAAGTCACTCAGTCACGTCCAACTCTTTATGACCCCATGGACTATACAGTCCACGGAATTCTCCAGGCCAGAATACTAGAGTGGGTAGCCTTTCACTTCTCCAGGGGATGTCCCGACCCAGGAATCAAACCCAGGTCTCCCACACTGCAGGCGGATTCTTCACCAACTGAGCTATCAGGGAAGCCCCATCTAACCCATAATTCCCCCTAAAAGAGTTCACAGCCTAGGAGTGGAGCTAGACATGGAGGTGAATAAACTGTAAGACTGACAGCTTGATGAGTACAGTTAGCTAGAAATGAAAGAACAATTAGTATAAGACAAATCTGATTTTAAGGATGAAGAGGGAGGAAACAAAGTTATAAAAATAAAATAATGTATTCAAGAAACTGAACGTATACACCGCAGTATGAACATCAGTGAGGGAAAGATGGATGATGAGGTTGAAGAAGTAGGCAAAGAATTCCTCAAATTTACCTGCTTAGAGAGCCAGAGAATGTTTTAAAGCAGGTTAAAAGCTGTTAGCAATTTGTATTTTAGAAAACTCACTCACTTTGACAAAAGTTTGGAAGTTAGTTTGGAGGTGATCAAGACCAAAAGCAAGAAAAGCCAGCTCAGTTCACTTCAGTTCAGTCGCTCAGTCGTGTCCGACTCTTTGCGACCCCATGAACCACAGCATGCCTGTCCATCACCAACTCCAGAAGCCTACCCAAACTCATGTCCATTGAGTTGGTGATGCCATCCAACCATCTTATCCTCTGTCGTCCCCTTCTCCTCCTGCCCTCAATCTCTCCCAGCATCAGGGTCTTTTCAAATGAGTCAGTTCTTCGCATCAGGTGGCCAAAGTATTGGAGTTTCAGCTTGGACATCAGTCCTTCCAATGAACACCCAGGACTCATCTCCTTTAGGATGGCCTGGTTGGATCTCCTTGCAGTCCAAGGGACTCTCAAGAGTCTTCTCCAACACCACAGTTCCAAAGCATTAATTCTTCGGCACTCAGCTTTCTTTATAGTCCAACTGTCACATTCATACATGACCACTGGAAAAACCACAGCTTTGACTAGATGGACCTTTGTTGGCAAAGTAATGTCTTTGCTTTTTAATATGCTGTCCAGGTTTGTCATAGCTTTTTTTCCAAGGAGCAAGCGTCTTTTAATTTCAAGGTTGCATACATATATATATGCCTGTGTATATACCAACACAAACACACACACATGCAGTCAGCTCTCCGTATCCACAAATGCGGAACCCACGCATAAGATGAGTCAACCATACTGTTCCATTTTATGTAAGCGGCCTGAACATCTACAGATTTTGCTACCTGCTTGAGGCACAAGGGCCTCTTCTAGAGCCAAGCCCCTAAAATACCAAGGGATAACTAGATATATAAACACATGCATATGCATACATATATTTGCATATGCATATGCTGGACATGTAAAAACATGGTTAGTGTCTATATTTTTCCAATTACTTGTCTCTTTGTTACTGAAATGTGTTTTTAGCTCTTACCTGGTTATGATGGGATCTGCAGCATGATTGGGGCCCCATCGCCCCAAAAGCCCCCGGCCAACCAGTCCAGTCCGTCCTGCAGGATTTCTGGAAAAACAAAAAACCATAAAACCAACTGAATGTACTCATCTTTTTGAATCAAACTTGATATGGCCCAAAACAAGGTACTAAGAGGGAAATAAGATCTCCACACAAATCCAGTAGCTCTGCTACGTAGTTGACACTCAAAGTACATATTTCTTTACAGTGTTATTTAACTTTTCTTTCATGCCTGGGCTTGATCCAGGAGGAGGATCTCATTTCCAAAGTTGTTTTAAATCTGAAAGGCTGAAATGCTCTGCACCTAATCACAGTCTAACTCTGCAACAGCAACATTTTATCCAGTATATTCACACTTCTCTTCCCTTTCTCATCATCCTCTTTTCATACTCCACTCTCTTACAACCGGTCTCACTCATATGGTTTTGATTACATTTTAAAGTCCATTTTTTTCATAGTGGGTTCTAGATTTTTCTTATCAGTAATAGATATTGTGTAGCATATGAGGGTTTCCCAGGAGGTGCTAGTGGTAAAGAACCTGCCTGCTAATGAAGGCAGATATAAGAGACACAGGTTCCATCCCTGGGTCAGGAAGATCCCCTGGAGAAGGGCATGGCAACCCAACTCTAGTATACTTGCCTGGAGAATCCCATGGACAGAGGAGCCTGGCGGGCTAGAGTCCATAAAGGCTGCACAGAGTTGGACATGACTAAAGCAACGTAGCCCACAGCACACAGCATATAACAAAGTAAAAAAACTTAATATTTCAAGATTTCAAATATACCAAATTTAAATTTTAAAAACAATTTTATAAAAATGCCAACAACTAACCTAATGCCACAACCCAATATTTAAAAGTCTATCAGATAAACAGGGCACACTCACACCTGAGTAATTTTCTTCCAGTCAATATTCCTTACATGTTTAACTTTCATTATGTAAAATGAAATGCCCTAATCTGCAATCTTATCTATTTAATATCTTTGGTCCTCCCAGTATGTGAAAGTAAATAAACAACTTGTCAGATTTTCCCTTTCAGCTTTTGTTTTTAAACTATTTTTTTATTTATGGTTGTACTGGGTCTTTGTTGCTGCAAGGGCTTTCTCCAGTTGCTGCAAGCAGGGGCTACTCTCCTCTGCAGTGCTCAGGCTCCTCATTTCAGTGGCTTCTCTTATGGCGGAGCATGGGCTCGAGGTACGGGAGCTCCAGTGGCTGCAACACGTGGGCTCAGAAGTTGTGGGTCACAGGTTTAGTTGCTCCACAGCATTTGGGATCTTCCTGGACCAGGGATCCAAATCATGTTCCCTGCACTGGCAGGCGGATTCTCAACCACTACACCCTCAGGGAAGTCCCAGCCACTCTTTTTTTATTTTGCTCTTCATTGCGACTGTTATGAAAATTGAGTCACTTTATATTGTTTTATACTGGACTCAGAAATATTTCAGCAAGACGTGCAAATAAAAACAGAAAGGCAAGACACTTGGCCAGGTTGCAATTATTCTACTTTTCAAATTCAGAAGGAGGGGCAGGGTGGTCAGTAACTATGTTTTATTCCATGTAACCATACACCCTTGAATACAAACGATCAAGGCCAATATTAAGAGTTTTTATAGATGACCAAGCCTGTAACTGATAAAATAGAAGCTGCAGAAAAGACATATAGATTACCCTACTGCCTGAGCAACAGAGAAAGTTATTTGCAGAAAAAACAAAAGCAAAGACAACATATAAAGGAAAGCAGACGTAAGGCAGAAAGACAGTTTTAATGGATTTCCAAACTCTACCCCTTTCCTTAAGTTAGCTGCATTTCTGCTTTGGATTCCTGACATGATTCTATAGGCCTGGAGTAAAGTTCACTTTTTTACTCAGGCAAGCTAGAGCTGGTTTCCGTTAGTCAGAGTCTTGACTAAAACAATAGGCTATCTTTCCTGTGCCTTTCCTGTCCTTTTATATGTGTATATATCTTCTAATATATTTTGCCCAGAAGAGAACTTAAGGAGTAAGTCAATGAAAGGCAAGTTTGACTTGAAAAGACTCAATAACACAGAAAAGTGAGTAAGCTATGAACAAAGAAAGAATTTAGCAAAACTGAAAGACCAGGTTGGTGTGAGAGGAGCACTACTATTTCCTTGCTTTAGAAGAACTAAAAATATTTTTAGCTTTTGCAACATTTCTACAAGGTGATAAGTATGATTACCAAATCTGTGATTTTTCTACTGTTTTGTTGGAGGCGAGCTAATTTTTACATTTCTTCCTTTTATGATGACTTAAGAAAAACTGAAAATTTTTGAGTTGTGTAGAAAAATCACTTTTAAAAGTACAAAAAGAGGGATTTCCTGGTGATCCAGTGGTTAAGACTCCATGCTTCCACTGGGCACGGGTTTGATCCCTAGTTGGTGAACTAAGATTCCCACATTCCACCCACTTGCCACATGACATGGCCAAGAGAAAAAAGCAATATTAAATTGTTAGGTTGTTTTTATTTTTACTCTTACATATTTGGATAAATCCTTAACAGTATTACCTCATTTTATAAATAATCACTGAAATACAATTCTTAATCCTTTCCTTCTGATAATTTATTCTATTACAGTTGACCCTTGAACAATGCTTCCATATAAACTTATAGTCTGCCGTCTGTACCCACAGTTCCCCTGTATCTGTGGTTCCACATTCAAAATATTCAGTCAAACTCAGATGGAGTAGTGTTGTAATATTTACTACTGAAAAAGAATCCATGTATAAGTGGGCCTGTGTATTTCAAGCCCCATTTTGTTCAAGAGTCAACTGTTATTATTTCTATTTCAAGGTAAAGTTATAAGAAAATGCATTCAATTCCTTCCAGCACTTACTCACCATATGCAAACTACTTGCATTTTCTCTACTTATCTGTAAATAGAACTAAAAATATCCACCCACAGGGTTATTATCATGATTTAATTAGATCACATATATAAATTCTTCCAGACAAGGTCTGGCATATACAAGCCCTCAATAAATGTTAATTATATTGATAAAATAAAATGTGTATTTTAAGGCAGGGCAAAAAAATTTAGACATAAAATTTTCTGGGTCCATCTGGGCCTCTCCAAGCATCCCTAATGTGCAGTGAATCTGCACATTAATCAGACCTCCTCAAAGATGAGAGTGCTTTCTTGACCACAAAGATTATTATTTTCCCTTTCTTCTGACACTAGCAATGTAACTTCTTAAAAGAACAGCATGCTTTCCCAACTCTGCCAGGGGTCATGGTGACTCACTGCTTGCTTTGTACATGCTTACCTGGACTATGTATCTTTGGGGAACCTTATGTAAAATATCAGTATCTTACCCCATTTTGATGTACAATCCTTTGTCTAGAAAATGTGTATGACTACACCTTCTAACAGGTCTTCCCTGGTGGCTCAGTGGTAAAGAAGCCACCTGCTAATGAAGGAGATGTGGGTTCGATCCCTGGGTCAGAAGGCTCCCCCTTCTTGCTTGGGAAATCCTAAGGACAGAAGAGCCTGGAGGGCTCTGAGGTCACAAAAGAGTTCACCACGACTTAGCGACTAAACAACAACAGTATCTTCTAACAGGTGGAACATTTCTCAGAGCTTCCTGAGAGTCTGTCTTCCAAGTTGTAACTCTTAGTTTGGTTTACATAAAATTTGCTTTTGTCTTCTTACCTTGATTGTTAAGTGAATTTTCATTGACAATTATTTTCTACCTTTTAAAGACCCATTATTGTAAGATGCCCACCCCAGTACCTACCTAGGTCTTCCATTTTCAACCTCATACAGGCCATTCTGGCTCTTTCTCTCAACCTGCCCATCCTTTTCATTAAACTTGGGAGAGAAGTTGCTTTCACTGTAATGAGAATACCAATGCAAAATAAGAAATAATGATCCAATACTACCAACAGCTTAATAATGCCAGCCAGTTAGTTATAACAACCAGTATCCTTGAAACTAAATTTTTAGTTACAAACTTAGTTTTCATTTACAAACTCATCAACTCCTTCAAAACACCTTCTGGCAAAAAATTTTTGTTTAATCAAAAGACCTTATAAGACAAGAAGGTATGTTGTAACCCCTGTGGGGAAGGATTAATGGCAGGCAAATTGGAGCTGCTCCTACATACTACAGAAAAGAACACATTACTATCAGCAAAGCGGATTTGTCTGTGGGCACAATATGGCAATTACTAGTTCCTATCAATAAATACTTCTAAAAATAAGATTCCTTCTGACATTTTGCTGTTTCTACTGTTTCAAAGTAATTTTAACGTCTTCTAATGTACACTGATTAATATCTGTATCAAAGTAAAACCCACAAAACATGAAAACACCCCACAAACTTCATAATAACCATGATGCAGATTAAAATAGATATAATAAGCTGGAAATAATAACCATGATGTAGATTAAAACAGATGTAAACTGGAACTACTCCAGATCTTGATCTGGACACGGATCTGAATTAGAGAGTTAGATAAATATAAAATCTAACTGAGCTACACCTGCACACCTAAGAAATGTATAGTTTACTGCATTTATGTCACACTCAATAAAAATATTTTTTAAAAGCTATAAACTACTTTCTTCACCATTATGAAACTGCTGACATAATTGCACTGACAGTGAATAAAGAGTTATATAGCACTGGATAGTTCACGGGCAGTTCTGACACAAGTTTCACTTTCTTTCTTGCTTTAATTCCAGTAAGCAAGAGCATAGAAATATTTGTGCTCTGTTTTGGAAATAGTTTACAACTTGAATGATCCAGGCATTTTCCCAAGACTTCTAACATACCTATAAAATTAAACGGTAAAAGTCATAAAATTACAAAACCAGAGTTACAATGTTCTTGGGCCTCTAGAAATTCACCATTAAATGTGGAATCTTAAAATCAAACAAACAAAAAAATGGTACAAATGAACTTACTTACAAAACAAAAATAGAGTCACAGATGTAGAAAATAAACTTATGGCTACCAAGGTGGGGAGGGAGGATAAACTGGGAGACTGGGACTGACATATACACATTGCTATGTCTAAAACAGAAAACTAATAAGAACTCTCTAATACAGCACAGGGAACTTCATTCAGTACTCTGTAATGACCTAACGGGAACAGAATCTAAAAAACAGTGAATATACGTATATATATAACTGATTCAAACCAGCCAATCCTAAAGGAAATCAGTCCTGAATATTCATTGGAAGGACTGATGCTGAAGCTGAAGCTCCAGCTCCAATACTTCAACCACCTGATGAGAAGAACTGACTCATTGGAAAAGAACCTGATGCTGGGAAAGATTGAGGGTAGGAGAAGGGGACGACAGAGATGAGATAGTTGGATGGCATCACCGACTCGATGGACATGAGCTTGAGCAAGCTCTGGGAATTGGTAATGGACATGGAGGCCTAGTGTGCCACAATCCATGGGGTAACAAAGAGTTGGACATGACTGAGCAACTGAACTGAACTGATAACTAACACAATACTGTAAATCAACAATATTCCATTAAAATTTTTTAACATAAAAGAAACTAAATAAACATTGAATGCTAGTTAATGAAATACTTGTTGAAGTATACAGGCAGAGATGTACCAATATATCAAAAATCAAGATGGATGAAGGAGGGATAGATGGATATATATGTGATGAAGTATAATAAAATGGTAATAAGAAAATCAAAGTGGTGAGTTATGACTGTCCCTTGTAAAGTTCTTTCAAATTTCCTGTATGTTGGAAATGTTTCAGAAAAAAATTTTAGATAAAGAGAGCCATTTTCTGGGGGGGGGGGAAAGCATGAATCTAGTTATAATTTAAACATTAACATTAGTAAGGCTTGATTTAGACAGTGATACAAATTTAACTTAGAAAAAATAAATTGAATAAAACAGAGGAAGACTCATTCAGTCATCCTTTACTTATATTGCATAGCACCCCTTGTAACGTCACTAATTCTAACTGTGCATGTGTATGTATAATGTACATGTAAATATATATTAATACATCCTCTAAAATGAGGGAAATGGAACTCATTTACAGGTAATAATTTCTCCACAAGTTGGCTTCATGATTAATTAACAACCCAAATATTATGACAAACATATCTTTGGATTAAATAAGGAAACTGTGGGTCAAAATCAAGTCACAGCAATATGTGACTGGTAAAGTTTAACAATCTAATGAACTAATACTAGATCAACCCAACTAGCAAAAATTTTTATTTAACTGACTAAACAATGCCTTGAGAGGACTATCATTTACAATTAAATCAAACTTCTAAAATATTCCAAAACTAGAGTGGCCATTTAGCAGAGTAGTTAAGGGCATAAATTCTAAAGTCATTCTGAGTTCAAGTCCAAGCTATCCCCTCTACTAGCTCCATGACCATATGTAAAGGACAAAGTTTCTGTGCTTCCATTTTTTGTGTGTTTTTTTTTTCCTATAAAGAAGAAATAACAACCCTGTCTGCCTTCCAGAATAGTTATAAGAATGAAACAATGTTTATAAAACATTTAGTACAGTGCCTAGCTTGTAGTCATACATTTTACAAATCTATCATTATATTTCTCAAAAGAAACATAAATATAAAATGTGAATCAACACAGCACTTCTCTGAATTTAGTCCAAGTATTTATTTTAATCAGGGTATACCTGCTTTACAATGTTGTACAACAAAACAAATCAGCCATATGTATACATATACCCACTCCCTCTTGGGCCTCTCTCCCACCCCCTCCCATCCCACACATCTACGTCACCACAGAGCTCTGAGCTGAGTTCCCTGTGCGCTACAGCAGCTTCCCACTAGCTATCTATTTTACACGTGGTAGTATATATAGGTCAATCCCAACCTCTCAATTCACCCCACTTCCCCTTCCCCACCAGGCCGTGTCCACATGTCCGTTCTCTACATTTGCGTCTCTATTTCTGCTTTGTAAAATAAGATCACCTATACCATTTTCCTGTATTCCACATACATGCATTAATATACAATACTTTTTTCTTTCTGACTTACTTCACTCTATGACAGACTCTAGGTCCATCCATATCTCCACGAATGTTACCCAATTTTGTTCATTTTTATGGCTGAGTAATATTTCCCTGCATATATGTACCACATCTTCATTATTCATTAATCTGTAGTTGCACATCTAGGTTGCTTTCATGTCCTGGCTAACGTAAATAGTGCTGCAATGAACACTGGGGTGCATGTGTCTTTTTGAATTATGGTCATATGGTAGTCCTTTCTCAGTTACTTTCATTTGCAAATATTTTCTCCCATTCTAAGGTGGTTTTTTCATCTCATTTATAGTTTTCCTTTCTGTACAAAAGCCCTTAAGTTTAATTAGGTCCCATTTGTTTATTTTTGTTTTTATTTTCCTTATTCTAGGAAGTGGGTCAAAAAAGATACTGCTGTGGTTTATGTCAAAGAATGTTCTTCTTATGTTTTCCTCTAAGAGTTGTATAGGTGTCTGGTCTTATACTTAGATCTTTACTCCATGTTGAGTTTTCTTTTTATATATGGTGTTAGGGAGTGTTCTCATTTCATTCTTTTACATGTAGCTGTCCAGTTTTCCCAGTACCACTTGTTGAAAAGACTCTTTTCTCCATTGAATATTCTTCCCTTCTTTGTCATAGATTAGGTGACCATAGATATGTGGGTTTATCTTTGGGATTTCAATCCTGTCCCATTGATCTATATTTCTGTTTTTGTGCCAATACCATACTGTCCTGATGACTGTAGCTTTATAGTATAGTCTGAAGTCAGGGAGCCTGATAACTCCAGTTCTGTTTTTCTTTCTCAAGATTGCTTTGGTATCTGGGGTCTTTTATGGATCCACAAAAACTGTAAAAAGTTTTTTGTTCTAATTCTGTGAAAAAGTCCATTGGTAATCTGATAGGGAGTGTACTGAATCTATAGACTTATATTAGGGAAATTAAAATGGAGGAAGTCTTGTGCAGACATCAGAAGGAGGAGAGCAGGCCTCTGATCTACCTGGATACTATAAAGATTCTGAGCTTGCCTGCAAGGAAAGCAAGTCAGGTGGCACTTTAGATAAGACAGGGAGTGGGTCTTAGATTCTCTTAAGCCCCTGAGGGTCTGGCCAATTCCCCCAACCCTAGCTCCCACCTCCAGGGTCTAAGAAATTGGCTCCTCTGTCCATGGAATCTCCAGGCAAGAATACTAGAGTGGGTAGCCATTCCCTTCTCCAGGGGATCTCCCCATCCAGGGATTGAACCCAGGTCTCCCACATTGCAGGTAGATTCTTTACTGCCTGAGACACTTTCCCTACCCCTTATGACTCACAGGTGAAACAAACAGCAAAAAGTTAAAGTAAAGCCAGAATTGCATTTCTGTGGACAAAATGATGATGATATCAGTTTGCTGCTTGGGATTGTCCCCAAAACTGCAATCTGAAGTCTCACACCACCTGGGACTTTATCCCAATTAGGACTCCAGACTGCTGTTAATGAGGGACTTACCAGCACTGTCTAGGTCTGGAGGTTGGTTGGCCCAAATTTGGTGATGTATATGCTATTACTTTTCTCTTTGTGTCTATTTCTCTTCTTTTAATGACTGTATACTGAAACTAAGTCAAATAACCTTCTATTAAATACTGAAATTGTTTGTGTGATGCATGGTTTCTTTGGTTAATAAATCCTTCAAAACTAAAATGAAACTAAAACTTTCATCAAAACTACTGCTTTAGGTAGTATAGTCATTTTCATGATATTGATTCTTCCAACCCAAGAACATGGTATATCTCTCCATCTGTTTGTGTCATCTTTGATTTCTTTCATAAATCAAAGAAATCTTTGATTTCTTTCTTATAGTTTTCTGAACACAGGACTTTTTCATGTACCTCCTCGAAAGTAAAAGTGTTAGTCACTCAGTCGCGTCCAACTCTTTGTGACCCCCATGGACTATAGCCTGCCAGGCTCCTCTGTTCATGGGAATTCTCTAGGCAAGAATACTGGAGTGGGTTGCCATTCCTTTCTCCAGGGGATCTTCCTGACTTAGGAATTGAACCCAGGTCTCCTGCATTACAGGCAGATTCTTTTACCGTCTGAGCCACCAGGGAAGTCTTTTACCCCCTCAGGTAGGTTCATTCTTAGGTATTTTATTCTTTCTGTTGTAATAGTAACTGGAATTATTTAATTTCTCTTTCTGATCTCTCATTGTTAGTATATAGGAATGCAAGAGATTTCTGTGCATTAATTTTGTATCCTGCAATTTTACCAAATTCATTGATTAGCTCTAATTTTCTGGTGGCATCTTCAGGATTTTCTATATATAGTCATATCATCCACAAACAGTGACAGTTTCATTTCTTCTTTTCAATTTGTATTCCTTTTATTTCTTTTTTTTCTGACTGCCACAGTTAGGACTTCCAAAACTATACTGAATAATAATGGCAAGAGTGGACATCCTTGTCTTGTTCCTGACCTTAAAGGAAATGCTTTCAGTTCTTAACCACTGATGTTTGCTGTGGGTTTGTCATGTATGGCCTTTATTATGGTGAGGTAGGTTCCCCCTATGCCCACTTTCTGGAGAGTTTTTATCATAAATGGGTGTTGAATTTTGTCAAAAGCTTTTCTGCATTTATTGAGATGATCCTATGTTTTTTATTCTTTAACTTGTTAACATGGTGTACCACATTGATTGACTTACATATATTAAGGAATCCTTGCATCCCTTGGAAAAATTCCACTTGACCAGGGTGTATGATTCTTTTAATGTGTTGCTAGTATTTTGTTGAAGATTTTGACAACTATGTTTATCAGTGATATTGGTCTGCAATTTTCTTTTTTCGTGTATCTTTGTCTGGTTTTGGTATCAGGGAGATGATGGCCTAGCAGAATGAGCTTGGGAGTGTTCTGTAATTTTTTGGGAGAGTCTAAGAAGGATAAATGTTATCTCTTCTCTAAATGCTTGCTAGATTTCACCTATGAAGCCATCTGGTCTGGACTGTTGTTTGTTGGACAATTTTTAACTGCAGTTTCAATTTCATTACTTGTGATTGTCTATATTTTCTATTTCTTCCTGCTTCAGTCCTGGGAGACTGTACCTTTCTAAGAATTTGTCCATTTCTTCCAAGTTGTCCACTTTTTTGGCATAGAGTTGCTTATAGTAGTCTCTAATGATTCTTTGTATTTCTGGGGTGTCGGTTGTAGTTTCTCTTTTTTCATTTCTAATTTTATTGATTTGAATCCTTTTTTTTTTTTTTTTTGGATGAGTCTGGCTAAAAGTTTATTGATTTTATCTTCTCAAAGAACCAGCTTTTAGTTTCACTGATTTTTGCTATTGTTTTCTTCATTTCTATTTCATTTATTTCTGCTCTGCCTATGATTTATTTCCTTCTACTAACTTTGGGTTTTATTTGCTCTTCTTGGTCTAGCCACTTTAGGTATAATGTTAGGTTGTTCACTGGAGATTTTTCTCATTTCTTGAGGAAGAACTGAATTGCTATTAGCTTCCCCCTTAGGACTGCTTTTACTGCATCCCGTGGTTTTGAGTCATCCTGATTTCACTGTCATTTGTTTCTATGTATTTTTTTATTTCCTCTTTGATTTCTTCATTGATCTCTTCATTATTCAGTAGTCTATTATTTAGCCTCCATGTGCTCATGTTTTTACAGTTTATTTTTTCCTGTAATTGATTTCTAATCTCATAGTGTTGTAGTCACAAAACATGCTTGATACAATTTCAATTTCCTTAAATTTACCAAGGCTTGATTTGTGACCCAAGTTATGATCTATCCTGGAGAATATTCCATGTGCACTTGAGATGAAAGTATATTCTGCTGCTTTCAGATGGAATGTCCTATAAATATCAATTAATTCTATCTGGTCTATTGTGTCATTAAAGCTTGTGTTTTCTTATTTATTTTCTGTCTGGATAATCTGTTCATTGGTGGAAGTGGGGTATTAAAGTCTCCCACTATTATTGTGTTGCGCCATTTTCCCCTTTTAGGGCTGCTAGCATTTGCTTTATGTATTGAGGTGCTCCTATATTGGGGGCAGAAATATTTATAATTGTTATATCTCCTTTTTGGATTGATACCTTGATTATTATGTAGCATTCTTGTTTCTTGTAACAGTCTTTATTTTAAAGTCTTGTTTATCTGATAGGAATACTGCTACTCCAGCCTTTTTTTTACTTCCATTTGCATGGAATATCTTTTTGCAACCTCTCATTTTCAGTCTGTGTCTCTGGGTCTGAAGTGGGTCTCCTTTAGATACCATATATACAGGTCTTGTTTTTGTATTCATTCAGCCATTCTACCTCTAATCAAAATGTTTCTGCTTGAGTTTTTTGTTTCCTTCTTTCTTCTCTCCTTTATCTATCCCTTTCCTATCTTCTCACACAGGTCAAATTTTATCATCATCTTGTTGTTAGTAATCCAGAAAAACTTTCTGAAAAACATTTTCACTATTCAAACACAAGTCTAGCTATGTTGGAAAATAACCACAAAAGATGTTATTGATAACCCAAGCAAAAGAAATGAAAACAGAAACTACCACTTGTCATTTCATAAAATAAAAAACTCCATGATAAAATAGATTTACCTATTTGGAAAGATCATCATCAGTTCAGTTCAGTTCAGTTCAGTCGCTCAGTCGTGTCCAACTCTTTGCAACCCCATGAACCACAGCACACCAGGCCTCCCTGTCCATCACCAACTCCCGGAGTTCACCCAAACCCATGTCCATCAAGTCGGTGACGCCATGCAACCATCTCATCCTCTGTCGTCCCCTTCTCCTCTTGCCCTCAATCTTTCCCAGCATCAGGATCTTTTCCAATGAGCCAGCTCTTCGCATCAGGTGGCCAAAGTACTGGAGTTTCAGCTTCAGCATCAGCCCTTCCAATGAACATCCAGGACTGATCTCCTTTAAGATGGACTGGTTGGGTCTCCTTGCAATCCAAGGGACTCTCAAGAGTCTTCTCCAACACCACAGTTCAAAAGCATCAATTCTTCAGCACTCAGCTATCTTTATAGTCCAATTTTCACATCCACACATGACTACTGGAAAAACCATAGTCCTGACTAGACAGAGCTTTGTTGGCAAAGTAATGTCTCTGCTCTTTAATATGCTGTGTAGGTTGGTCATAACTTTCCTTCCAAGGAGTAAGCATCTTTTACTTTCATGGCTACAATCACCATCTGCATTGATGGGACCAGATGCCATGATCTTAGTTTTCTGAATGTTGAGCTTTAAGCCAACTTTTTCACTCTCCTCTTTCACTTTCATCAAGAGGCTCTTTAGTTCTTCCTCGCTTTCTGCCATAAGGGTGGTGTCATCTGCATATCTGAGGTTATTGATATTTCTCCCAGCAATCTTGACTCCAACTTGTGCTTCCTCCAGCCCAGCATTTCTCATGATGTACTCTGCATATAAGTTAAATAAGTAGGGTGACAATATACAACCTTGACGTACTTCTTTTCCTATTTGGAACCAGTCTGTTGTTCCATGTCCAGTTCTAACTGTTGCTTCCTGACCTGCATACAGGTTTCTCAAGAGGCAGATCAGGTGGTCTAGTATTCCCATCTCTTTCAGAATTTTCCACAGTTTATTATGATCCACACAGTCAAAGGCTTTGGCATAGTCAATAAAGCAGAAATAGATCTTTTTCTGGAACTCTCTTGCTTTTTCAATGATCCAACAGATGTTGGCAATTTGATCTCTGATTCCTCTGCCTTTTCTAAAACCAGCTTGAACATCTGCAAGTTCACGGTTCATGTATTGCTGAAGCCTGACTTGGAGAATTTTAAGCATCATTTTACTAGCGTGTGAGATGAGTTCAATTGTGCGGTAGTTTGAGCATTCTTTGGCATTGCCTTTCTTTGGGATTAGAATGAAAGCTGACCTTTTCCGGTCCTGTGGCCACTGCTGAGTTTTCCAAATTTGCTGGCATATTGAGTGCAGCACTTTCACAGCATCATCTTTCAGGATTTGAAATAGCTCAACTGGAATTCCATCACTTCCACTAGCTTTGCTTGTAGTGACACTTCCTAAGGTCCACTTGACTTCACATTCCAGGATGTCTGGCTCTAGGTGAGTGATCACACCTTCGTGATTATCTGGGTTGTGAAGATCTTTTTTGTATAGTTCCTCTGTGTATTCTTGCCACCTCTTCTTAATATCTTCTGCTTCTGTTAGGTGGATACTATTTCTGTCCTTTATTGAGCCCATCTTTGTATGAAATGTTCCCTTGGTATCTTTAAGTTTCTTGAAGAGATCTTTAGTCTTTCCCATTCTATTGTTTTCCTCTATTTCTTTGCATTGATTGCTGAGGAAGGCTTTCTTATCTCTCCTTGCTATTCTTTGGAACTCTGCATTCAAATGGGTATATCTTTCCTTTTCTCCTTTGCTTTTCACTTCCCTTGTTTTCACAGCTATTTGTAAGGCCTCCTCAGACAACCATTCTGCTTTTTTGCATTTCTTTTTCTTGGGGATGGTCTTGATTCCTGTCTCCTGTACAATGTCACAAACCTCCATCCATAGTTCATCAGGCACTCTGTCTATCAGATCTAGTCCCTTAAATCTATTTCTCACTTCCACTGTATAGTCATAAGGGATTTGATTTAGGTCATACCTGAATGGTCAGTGGTCTTCTCCACTTTCTTCAATTTCAGTCTGAATTTGGCAATAAGGAGTTCATGATCTGAGCCACAGTCAGCTCCCGGTCTTGTTTTTGCTGACTGTATAGAGCTTCTCCATCTTTGGCTGCAAAGAACATAATCAATCTGATTTCAGTGTTGACCATCTGGTCATGTCCACGTGGAGAGTCTGTCTTCTCTTGTGTTGTTGGAAGAAGGTGTTTGCTATGACCAGTGCGTTCTCTTGGCACAACTCTATCAGCCTTTGCCGTGCTTCATTCTATACTCCAAGGCCAAATTTGCCTGTTACTCCAAGTGCTTCTTAACTTCCTACTTTTGCATTCACCCCCAAAAGAATAAATAAACATGAATTGAATAGCTTTGGCAAAAATTCAAGTAAATGTGGAAACAGTTAAAGTCAAGCAGTAGATAAAAATTATTTTTCTGCTATCAAATGACAATTTACAAATACAACCATTACCTTCTCCAAAAGTCTCCTACCCAGCTAACACCAGGTAATTTACTCACCTGATCTGAGGATCTGCCCACCGAGGTCCAGCCAGGACAGAAACTGCAGTGTATTCCACAGGATTATAGTCACGCCACTCAACAAACCAGCCCACTTTATCATTAGGAACCTGGCTGCGTTGAACTTTTGAACCTGGATAAGGAGATGTCCGAGCCTTGTTGTGAGAATGTTTGGTACCATGAAAACCAGACATCATGTTGGAATTAACATGAAATCTGCAGGATAAAAGTGAGTTTCTGACAGGAAAAAAAAGAAAAATGTTTTATGTCAGTACAAAATACTTAACTTAAGAACCTAATTCACAGTCTCTAAAATACAACTTTTCAATTTCAAAGACTTAAAAATCAGAAAATCCTAATTTGATGTATACTGGAATAAAGGTCCAATATCTGTGAAACTGTTTATAAACATAAAAATATTGCTAAATCTTACTAATTGAAACTTACAGAGTTTATTTTAGCTAAGAAAAAGGGACAGAAGTTTACTTTTGTTAGCACAAATGATGGAGAAGATAATTTTATAATAAAAATTCAACCATAAAAACAAATATAAAGAAAGACTATTAAAGCCTACAGGAAGGAATCCATTTTTAAGAAAATAATAAGCTAATGCTCTAAGACAGCAGTCCCCAAGCTTTTTGGCACAAGGAACTGGTCTTGTGGAAGACAATTTTTACACCGCTCAGGGTGAGGGGGCAGGGATGGATAATTCAGGCCTGGTGGTAATGGGAGTGCTGAGGTAGGGAACAGGTCAGGTGGTAATACAAGCGATGGCGAACGGCAGATGAAGCTTCACTTGCTCGTCCACTGCTCACCTGCTGTGTGACTCAGTTCCCAATAGGGCCCAGGGGTTGGGGATCTCTGGTCTAATGTACATATGTCAAAAATGAATGACAGAAATAGCACAAAAGAAGAAAAGGAAATGGAGATATACTGTTGTTAGGTTCCTACACTGTATTCAAATTAATGTAGTATTACTTGAAGCCAGACTGATAGATGTACAAATTATAAACTTTAGAGTAGGACTTCCTGATGATCCAGTAATTAAGAAACCACCTGTCAATGCAGGGGACACGGGTTCAATCCCTGGTCCAGGAAGATTCCATATGCCATGGGGCAACTAAGCCCATGCTCTACAACTACCAAAGCCCAAAAAAGTCTCTGTCAGACAAATGCTGTATGATATCACTTATATGTGGAACCTAAAATATGACACAAATAAACATATCTACTAAACAGAAACAGACTCAGACTTGGAGAACAGATGTGTGGTTGCCAACGGGGAGAGGGTGGGGGAGAGGGAAGGAATGGGAGCTTGGGATTAGCAGATGCAAACTGGTATATATAACATGGATAAACAACCAGGTCCTAATGTATAGCACAGGGAACTATACTCAATATCCTGTGATAAACCATAATGGAAAAGGAATATGAAAAAATATATTTATGTGTATATATATATATGTATGTGTATATACAGGCCAATAGGATAGAATAGAGTCCAGATATAAACCCTTACATATATAGTCAGATGATTTTCAAAAAAGGGTGTCAACTCTCAAAAGGGAAAGGACAGTCTTTCCAACAAATGGTGCTGGGAAAGTTAGATATCCACATGCAAACAGATGAAGATGGACCCATACATTACATATACATAAACATTAACTTGAAATGGATCAAAGACCCAAACATTAAGACCTAAAACTATAAAACTCTTAAAAGAAGACACAGAGGGAAATTTCATGACATTGAATTTGGCAATGATTTCTCAGATATGACCGAAACCACAAGTGACAGAAGAAAATCAGTAAATCAGACTGTATCAACACTAAAACTTCTGTGTATCAAAGGACACAATCAGTGGAGTGAAAAAAGCAAATCACAAACTATACTGTAGATGACATTCAAAGGGTTAGTAACTATAATATACTGAGTTTGTATAAACTGACAAAGGCTGAACTGGAATAGGAAATTGGGCAGATTATGACCAAATAATCAAAGAAAAGCAGATCCAACTGGCTAATAAACATTAAAAGACAGTTATAATCACTAGCGATTAAAGAAATGAAAATTTAAGTAACCGTAAGTTCTTTTTTCCACGTAGACTGACAAACCTTTAAAAAGGTAACACCATCTCCTATACATTGCTGGTAGAGATGTGAACTGCTACAGAATTTTTGTAAAGTAATTTGGCAATAAAGATGAACATACTTACATCCTGCAACTCAAGTAATTTCATTCCACTAACCTAGCCCATAAAAATGAAATAATCAATTATGCATACAAAAAGTATTTCAGCAGTGTTTAATGGGAATTAAAGGAAATGCCCAATAATGTAAGGATGGCTTAATAAATATTAGAACAGCTACACGATGGGATGACTATTAAGTAGCTATGAAAAAGAATGACATCAAGTGACAGTATTTTCATACGATATTATTGAAAATGAAAAGCAAGATGCAAGAAAGTGTGTATAACATGATCCCATCTTACACAGAAATGGTAGAAAAAATAAAGAACATATATTTAAGACTATGTACATAATGTATTCATTTTTTCACTGCTGCCATAACAAATTTCCACAAATTCAGCAGCTTAAAACTACACAAATTTATTATCTTACAGTTCTCCAAAAGTCTTACTGGGCTAAAACCAACATGTAGACAGGGCCGCAAGACTTTCATGTAGCCAGCAAGGCTTTCATTCAGATTTGATAGAGAGATCAGAAGCTGATCTAACCAATCCCGATGTAAATTTCCTTTTTACTTCTGTTTTATTATTTCCTAGCACGGTTTATTTTCTAAACAATTTTATTTTCAATCAACTTCAGAACAATTAAGGGACCTGAAGTTCTAAGAAGGAAAGTAAAAGTTACTCAGTCATGTCCGACTCTTTACGACCCCAAATTCATAGTATTACAAGCCTATCTTGCGAAACAAGCTCTCTTGTTTCTCATAAAACAAGAAAAATCTCAACCAATCAACCAACCCTTACACCTAAAGGAGCTAGAAAATGAAGAACAAACAAAACCCAAAGCTAGTAGAAGCAAAGAAATCATAAAGACCAGAACAGAAACAAAAGAAATAGAGACTAAAAAACAACAGATAAATGTAACAGAAAAGAAAGCCCAGAAATGAACCCACACTTAAATGGGCAATTAACCTACAACAGAGGAGGCAAGAATACACACTAGGGAAAGGCAGCCTTTTCAACAAAAGCAAAAGAAACAAACTGGACTACTCTGTCACACCATGCACAAAAATAATTTCAAAATGAATTAAAGACTTAAATGCAAGACCTGAAGCCATAAAACCTCTAGAAGAAAACATAATCAGTACCCTCTTTGACACTGGTCTTAGAAAGATTTTTTGGGGTATGTCTCCTCTGGCAAGGGAAACAAAAGCAAAAATAAACAAATGGGACTGCATTAAACTAAAAAGCTTTTGTGCAGCAAAGGAAACTACCAACAAAAGAAAAAGGCTGCCTACTGAATAGGAGAATGTATTTGTAAACAATATATCTCGTAAGTGGTTAATATCTAAACCATACAAAGAACTTACATAATACAACACTAGAAAAAACAAACAACCCAACTTAAGAAATGGGTGGAAGCTCCAAATACATATTTTTTTCAAAGATAACATAGAGATGGCCAACAGGAACATTAAAATACACTCAACATCATTTTTCACTTTCACGCATTGGAGAAGGAAATGGCAACCCACTCCAGTGTTCTTGCCTGGAGAACCCCAGGAACGGGGGAGCCTGGTGGGCTACCGTTTATAAGGTCGCACAGAGTCGGACACAACCGAAGCGACTTAGCAGCAGTAGCAACATCACTAATCATCACAGAAATGCAAATCAAAACCTACCTCATACCTGTCAGAATGGCTATTATCAAAAAAACAACAAATAACAAGTGTTGGTGGGGTTGTGGTGAAAAGGGAACCCTTGTGCACTGCTAATGGGAATGCAAATTGATGCGGTTACTATAGAAAACAGTAGAGATTCCTTCAAAAAATTAAAATATAACTACTGTATGGTCCAGCAATTCTACTCCTGAATATTTATCTAAAGAAAATAAAAACACTAATTAGAAAAGATGCATGCACCCCATATTCACAGCAGCATTATTTATGACAGCCAAGATATGGAAGTAGCCTAACTGCCCATCAATAGGTGAATGGATAAAGATATCATGCACACACACACATAATGGAATATTACTCAGCTATTTAAAAGAAAAAAAGAAGGAAATATTTCCATTTGTGATGACATGGTTGGACCTAGAGGGTATTATGCTAAGTGAAATGTCAGAAAAAAAAGAAAGACAACTACTGTATGATTCTAGTAATATGTGGAATCTAAAAAACAAAACAAACGTAAGAAAACAGAAACACAGTCATAGATACACAGATCAAACAGGTAGTTGCCAAAAGAGAGGGTAGTAGGGGGTGGAAAGAAGTAGTAAAGGGATAAGATTAAGAGGTACAAACTTCTAGGTACAAAATAAATAAATTATGTGTATGAAATATAAGGTGTGGAGAATAACTGTTATCCCTGTATGGTGACATATGGTAACCAAACTCACCCTGGAGATCATGTTAAGATGTATGGAAATATCAAATCAGTACGTTGTGTAACAGGAACATAGTGTTATATAGGTCAATTATACTTCAAAAAACTAACTCATAAAGGTTGTGGAGGGGAGGGGGGAACTGGGTAAAGGTGGTCAAAAGGTACATATGACTTTCCAGTTATAAGATAAATAAGTACTAGGGATATAATGTACAACATGATATATACAACTAATACTGCTCTATATTATATAGTAAGTAAATCCTAAGAGTTCTCATCACAACAAAATTTTTTTATTCTACTTCTTTCATGTTGTATCTATAGGACATGATGGATGTTCATTAAACTTATTGTGACAATCATTTCATGATGTTTGTGTTTCAAATCATTATGATATACACATTAATCTTATACAGTGCTGAACATCAATTTTATCTCAATAAAACTGGAGGGAAAATAAATTTTATATTACAGGTAAATAAGTTAGGTTAAAACCAAATCTATATACTAAGTCTTCAAACAAAGAATTCATCAATTTTTGTTTTTATTCTATTTTGTTTGTTGTATTTTATACGTAACTGCATTATATAGCGAACTTTACTTTTATACCTTCATAGTCAAGGAGAAGACTCTTGAGAGTCCCTTGGACTGCAAGGAGATCCAACCAGTCCATCCTAAAGGAGATCACTCCTGGGTGTTCATTGGTAGGACTGATGTTGAAGCTGAAACTCCAATAGTTTGGCCACCTGATGCAAAGAGCTGACTCATTTGAAAAGACCCTGATGCTGGGAGGGATTGAGGGCAGGAGAAGGGGATGACAGAGGATGAGATGGTTGGATGGCATCACCAACTCAATGGACATGGGTTTGGGTGGACTCCGGGAGTTGGTGATGGACAGGGAGGCCCGGCATTCTGTGGTTCATGGGGTTGCAGAGAGTCGGACACAACTGAGCGACTGAACTGAAGTCAAATCAGAGTCAAATCAATTCTAGTAAAAGTATTAGAAGCCTTCATCAAAATTTCCCCAAGATCTCCTTTACTCCTTTGATACTCAAACCATTCTTGCTTGAAACACTATGCTTTCATTGGTTTTGTCAACTCTTTTTTTTTTAAACAAGAGCATTATGTCTTTTATTTTCCACATACCAGTCCCTCTGTGCTTTGAGGAAACAAAGGATTCTACCTGCTTTTTTAATACTTCTGTTTTTTTCAAATTTTGCAAGGCAAAATTGTGCAGAAAATAATAGAGCTCCCATAGAACTCCAGCCTCCTCACCACAAACACGAAGAGCCCCAACACCACCAACAACACGCCCCACCGGAGAGTTACATGTGAAATAAAGTGAAGTCGCTCAGTTGTGTCCGACTTTGCGACCCCATGGACTGGAGTCTACCAGGCTCCTTCATCCATGGGATTTTCCAGGCAAGAGTACTGGAGTGGGTTGCCATTTCCTTCTCCAAGGGATCTTCCCAACCCAGGGATCAAACCCAGGTCTCCCACATCGCAAGCAAACGCTTTACTGTCTGAGCCACCAGAGAAGTTAATACCTTTGAAATAAGGGGGCCAAAACATCCTACATGAGCAGTGGGACAGTAACCACGGAAATCAGCCCTCTCTCCCTCCCCATTCACAAACAAAAAGTCGGCAGTACTTGTTGATCCCCAGGATAAAACCAAAATGTAAAGAAAAGGGCTAGAACCTCTATGGTGAGTTAGGTATTAAAGAACACAGCAGAAACTTCGGCTTAGTATCTGTACAGTTCACACTGAAGAAATAAAGTTGAGGCAGCTACAATCAGCAGAAAAATTGTTCCACAAGTGTAAAGTCTGGACCAGAAGAGGAAGGGGACGTTTCCAGCCTGTCCACCGGCTGCTACTTGCTCACACACCCTCAACTGAAACCTTCCAGTCCAGAAGGCTATCACTGGAGTTGGCGGGGCCGGGCGGAGACAGAAGAAAAAAATGGAAGAAACAAACAGAAGAAAATTTCCTTGTGTCTAATGACGTGACAAAAATAATTAAAAACACACACACTCCTAGAGGCAGCCTCACAACACTTGTTTATTACTCGATGCCAGGCATGGGCATGGTACCTAGGACATGTGTTCAGAAACCAGGAGGAACGAATAAGAGGAGACAGTATGAGATACCACAAATCCCTAAATTTATCCAAGGCAAATTTTTTTTAAAAGAGGTAAGTAATAAATATTTTATCTACACTGAAATGGAGAAGTAGAGGAATGACGACTTACACTTTTCATTTTACACCATTTAAACGGTTCGCTATTTAAACTCTCTGGGGACAAATAATGTTAGTGACTCACGGCAGAGGACAGACTTCAAGTATCATAAGAAAGCGTGCCACCACTTGCTTTTCTCAAAAGACAAGTAAAATATTTTAGAGACTTTAAAAAAAAAAAAAACGTGCGTATGGCTGTAAAAAGCTGGGACCCAAGCAGAGCCTCCTGAAACCACCCGACCAGAAGCTGGTTACCAGCCGCAACGCAAAGACTCGGGAGAAGGAGTCAGCGCTAGAAGCGGGAATACCTGCACGCCGCGACGCTGCAGCCGCCCAAGTACTTGACAGTCACAGAGGCCAGGGCGACAGAGAGGGAGACGGCGGCTAAAGTCTTCCCCAGGAAGCCTCCGGCCATCAGCGGCCCGGAAGATTCGCGGAGCGAGGTAGCTTGGGCCTCAGGCTCCGCCCGCCCCACAGCCCCGAGCCCCGGGCGTCCAGAGGGTACTGGGACCGGGCGGCCCTCCGGTTCCGGAGAGGAAGTAGCTACGTCAATTTCATTAACACACAGGGACTAGACGCCCTCCCAAAATAAAAGCCCACTTCGAATCCCCAAGTGACGCGCAAGGTACCAGCTCCAGTAACGCTCCGCTGCGCGACGGCACTTTACGACAGCGCCGAAAAGAGAGGAGGTGCGGGCTTCATAGCGCCCGCCTTCGGCTTTTCATCCTTGCGGATCCCGTGATTGTGAGGGCTTTGGACAGGGGTCTCGGGGTACCATCGAGAAAGCGGTAGGGAAAAGGGAAGCTGAAAGAAACCGAGAAGTTGGGAAGGAGAAGAAAAAGGAAGGGGATTAAGAGAAGTGTGCCCTCCTTTTTTTTTTTTTCCCCCCTCAGGGAGGAAGGAGTTACAATCCTAGTCATATCTGATTACAAGTTGGTTACAGGAGAAGGAGGTAGGCCAGAGACTTGGACTTCCCGTATCTGAGGCTTTTCAGTTCCTTTTTTTACGAAGATGTTCACCTCATGAGTAAATTTCACGAGGCTTTGCCTTGTGTGGCCTTAGCAAACCTGCGGAGGAGTAAAACCAGCTGTGAAATAAGCACACAGCGTGGAGGAGGGACAAGGGCAGCATCTGGTCTATAACTCCAGAGGCAGCGATTGGCCGAACCGGAAATTGTACATCAACATTGTCAGAACAGTTTGTAAAGCGATTTCTGTTTGACACTTGGTTTGTCATTATCTTTTTTTAGGTCTGAAATTATAAGATGCAGTAGTATACACATTTTTTTAATATATTTTTAATATTTTTCAGTATAGTTTATCACAGGATGTTGACTGTAGTTCCCTATGCTATACATTAAGGCCTTGTTTTTTCTTTATTCTAAGTGTAATAATTTGTATCTACCAACACCAGACTTCCAGGAGCAAGTCTCTTCCTCTCCTGCCCCTTGGCCACCACAGATCTGTTGTCTGTGGATCTGCTTCTGTTTCATAGATTCTTATGTGTCGTTCTTTTTAGATTCCACATATGGGTGATATTCTATGGTTAGTATCTTTCTCTTCCTGACTTACTTCACTTAGTATGATAATCTCTAGTTACACAGCCCTAGGTTCTCGTTAATCATCTACTTTATACATGATAGTGTATATAGGTCAATCCCATTCTCCCAGTTCATGCCACTCCCCTCCCCTTTCCCCCTTGGTATCCATACTTTTTTTTCCTCTACATTTGTGCCTCTATTTTTGCTTTGCAAATAAGATTATCTTTACCGCTTCCCTAGATTCCACATTTATGTGTTAATATTCTTATATATGTTTTTCTGACTTACCTCTGTATGCCAGCCATCCATGTCTCTGCAAATAACACAGTTTCATTCCTTTTCATGGCAAAGAAGTAGCCTGTTGTATATGTACCACATCTTCTTTAAACATTCTTCAGCTGATGGACATATAGGTTGTTTCCATGTCCTGGCTGTTGTAAATAGTGCTTCTGTGAACATTGGGATGCATGTATCTCATTATCTTATTAAAGTGTGTGTGGATATTTACCTTTTAAGTATGTAATCCACTGTTTCAGTAGTGGGGTATGGACACAGACATAAAACTTCTCACCATCTCAAAAGCCGGATTTATCAAACCTTAACAACTTTTCTGAAGACCATAGACTTCTTGGTATGTGAAAGCTCCATCTGAACCAATGTACTGAGAAACTGAACCAAACTTTTGTTGATGAAAATTCAGTTAACTAGCAAGTTAAGAAGAAAACAAGAGTATTTTATTTGAGCCAAACTGATGATTTTAACTGATGATGTGAGAGTTGAACTATAAAGAAAATTGAGCACCGAAGAATTGATGCTTTTGAGCTGTGGTGTTGGAGAAGACTCTGGAGAGTCCCTTGGACTACAAGGAGATCCAACCAGTCCATCCTAAAGGAAATCAGTCCTGAATATTCATTGGAAGGAGTGATGCTGAAGCTGAAACTCCAATACTTTGGCCACCTGATGCGAAGAACTGACTCATTTGAAAAGACCCTGATGCTGGGAAAGATTGAAGGTGGGAGGAGAAGGGGATGGCAGAGGATGAGATGGTTGGATGGCATCACCGAATCAATGGACATGAGTTTGAGTAAATTCTGGGAGTTGGTGATGGTCAGGGAGGCCTGGTGTGCTGCAGTCCATGGGGTTGCAAAGAGTCGGACACGACTGAGCGACTGAACTGATGAGGTTAATGCAGGAAGAAGAGTCTCAGAAAGCTCTGAGAACCATTCTGCCTGTTAGAAGTTGAAGGCACAGTCAAAAAACTTTTTGAGACAAAGGATCATCCATCAAAATGACTAATATATTTACATAAATTTTACCAAGATATATACTCCAGGTAAGCACATGTCAAGATAGCCTTAAGTTACCATGACCCCCCCTACAGCGCAGGGAAAGAACATACTTCTTTTAAGAAGTTATATCGCTAGGGTCAGAATAAAGGAAAAAAATGGATCTTTATGGTTGAGAACTTTGTAAATTCTCAAACTGATCTTTGACAAGTTCTGGTTAATGTGTAATGAGGAAGGGAGGAGCCCCAGTTCTCAGAGAAGTTTGTTTTAATTTTTTCTTGTCCTGCCTTAAAATATAAATTGTATTTCATTACTCTATTTTGGCTTCTAGAAGCTTAAGGTCTTGTCCATAGAGTGATCCCAGCATCAACCCCTACCCACACCCTCCCCTTCAACCCCTTTTGTTCCAGGCAAAACCTGGATAGGCAGTCAGACCCCAGACCCCTCTCTTGGGCAGTTTAGAAAGCTTGCAATTAGAAATCTTTTCTCTGCCTTGGTGGTATAAATCTACCACCCAGAACTTTTCTTTAGTACTACTTCTTCTCCTCTGACAAATACCTGTTAAACCAGATGGCCTAGTCACATGGATCACCCACCCACCTCTCTACCACCCCTTAGCACACTCCAGCCCTTGAATAGTCTCCAGCCTTCTGTTTCAGGGAAGTAGAGTTTAGTTCATACTGCAGTATTGAAACAAAGCAAGACCCTATGGTCCTTGTCCCCCATATCCTCTGCCTGCCTTTTGTCTGTGAAAGAACTTTAGCCAAAGAATACGTTTGCTCAGAGAAGTGAGAACATGCAGAAACAAAGGAAAATAGTCAAAGGGACCAAAGAATAATAGTTTGACAATTAAGTACAGTCGAGGACATTTAGCTCCTTCTCAAGGGCTATAGATGATATTCTGAGCCATATCCTGTGAGCTGTCTTATAGATACTGAACACTCCACAAGATGGAGAAGTTAGCACATGATGAACAGATTGTGTGACATAAGCTGCCACGATTCTGAGAACTGGCCTCAAGAGGTGGAAACGAACCAACCCTAGAACTGAAAATTAACTGTACTTAAAACAGTCAAGATGATGCTAGTTGAATCCCCAATGACCAATTTCCAGATGACTGTCAGAGCTGACTGTGCTGTTTCTGCAGGCAGCCCCTCCCTCAGCGTAGAACAGCTCTAGCCCCTGATTGCCCGTGGGGTGCTGCAGGGGGCAGCCTTTGGACAGGCATTGGCCACACCCACTGCCTCCCCATCCCCTTACCAGCATCCAAAGTAAAACACAATTGCCTTTCCACCAACCTGGCCTTGTTATTGGCTTTTGCGCGGCACACCCCAGAACCCTACTTTTGGTTACAGTGTTACTAAACAAAATATGTCTTTACCACTTTAGTGTTCAGATTTGATTATCTTTAACACTCTATCCAGGTAGCAAAGTACTATTGTTAAAATATACTTAAAACTTTTAAAAAATAAATATCTGGACTTGGCTTCCTGAAGTCAGATAAACTTTGTTGTCAAAGTTTTTGACAGCCACTAACCTCTGCTTAAACTTAAAAAACAAAATTCAACTGAGCGAATTTGAAGATCTAATTGGCTCTGTTGAATGATTCATGAATCAGGCAGTATCCCATCTAACAAATAGAAAGGAGCTCTAAGGAACTGTACAAATGGAAGGTTTTTAAAAGCAGGAAAGAAGAGTTCCCTGGTGGTCCAGTGGTTAGAACACTCTGCTTCTACTGCAGAGGGCCTGGGTCCAATACCTAGTCAGGGAACTAAGATCCCCCATGCCTCCCAGTGCAGCCAAAAATTTTAAAAAGGCAGGAAGGAGTGGGACAAGAAAGTCAAAATGAAAAAAGGGGGGGGGGGGATTATTCTTTCAGGCAAGATCACCTTTCTTTGGGAGAAGGGTTGGGGTTTATGATGGGTATCACCTCACTGGTGCTGGTCAGGAAATTCCAGGCTGATTGGTTTTAATAAATTACATTTCAAAGAGATGCTGAAACCACAATTGGGTATGAAGTTTTAGTTTGCTTCTGTGGGGCTTAGCATGAAGTGAACAAAGTGTTAGTTGCTCAGTCGTGTCCAACTTTGTGACCCCTTGGACTATTGCCTGCCAAGCTCATCTGTCCATGGGATTCTCCAGGCAAGAATACTGGGGACTTAACATAAGTGACTTCAGTGTGGACCTGTTGTCCCTTTTTCAACACTGAAAAGGTACTAGGCAGGCTCTGTTAAAAAAAGGCTCCGCTTATCAACCAAATTATCAAATAGTTCAGCCAACTTATTAGTCATTAGGGAGAAGAGGAATAAGGCAGTGTGAGTCACAAAACCTCTGACCAAAGAACAGAAAATCTGAAAGGTGTTCTCATAGAAGTTCCTCAAGTCCTAGTCTCCAAACACTACATTCCTTGAGGGGAAGTTGGAGTGGACTCAGTTTAAGAAACTACACAGCCACTCAGGCAAAACCAACTCCCATGCAGACAAAACCAGCTTCCTGGCACTGGACCTGCACCACAGTTGGCTCCAACAACCAGGTCTCCTTCAGGTCTCCATCTCCCTTCAGAGATGTCTACTCCCAGGTCTGCACACACTTACGGGCATCTTATAATAGTTGGTGAGACAGACAAAAGACTCTGACAAATAAATACTTTTCAGTAGGGAAGCAGTGTAGGTGATTACTAGAATTGATAGATATGCTAAAAGAATTCCAACTGTTTTCCCCTTTTCCATTTATTTTGTATACAACAGATATTAACTGGTCACTTAACCATTCACCAGCAACTGCTTCCCAGGTGGCGCTAGTGGCAAAGAAAACTCGCCTGCCAATGCAGAAGACATAAGAGACACAGGTTCCATCCCTGGGTCAGGAAGATCCCCTGGAGAAGGGCATGGCAACTCACTCCAGTATTCTTGCCTGGAGATTCCCATGGACAGAGGAGCCTGGCAGACTACTGATAGCTTATGCTGAATGATGTCGGATTCATGATCTCCAAAGAAGATTTAGCTTTGGGGCCAGGGACCAGGCTTGATCACTCAAGAGCTTTTGTGTAGCAGAGTTTTATTAAGGTATAAAAAAGGACAGAGAAAGTTTCTGACATAGACATCAGAAGGGGAACAGAGAGTGCCCCCACTCACTAGTCTTATTAAGGCCTTATATGCTTTTACCAGACCCACTCCCACAACATACATCTTAATATAACAAGATTAGAACTAACAATAGAAAGGTCTTACTAGACCTACTCCCACAACATAAAATAACAAGATTAATTATAAGGTTCCTGTTAAAAAGGAGAAACATGTCCTTGAGCAAGATACATTGTTGTTATATAATCCTTAGTACAGAGTTTAGGATAAGAGGCTTATGGAAGCTTCCTGCTGGGAGAGACTGACTGAGGGGGAAACTGGGTCTTGTTCTGATCAGAGGGGCTCAGTAAATCTTTAATCCAATATTCTGTTGATGGGTGGAGCTGGGGTCAAACTAAATAAGCAGGGTGACAATATACAGCCATGTGATCCACAAGTCTGTGGATCTTTAACTGTGATCTTTGACTGTGATCCACACAGTCAAAGGCTGTGGCATATCAATAAGGACAGAAATGGTATGGACCTAACAGAAGCAGAAGATATTTAGAAGAGGTGCCAAGAATACACAGAAGAACTGTACAAAAAAAATCTTAATGATCCAGATAATCACGATGGTGTGATCACTCACCTAGAGCAAGATATCCTGGAATGTGAAGTCAAATGGGCCTTAGGAAGTGTCAGGCGAGTGTATGCTCCTCGGTTCTTTGTCTCATCACAACAAAGATTTGGAGTGATGGACATTAAAGCCCCTTGGCGGGTCACAGCTCTCGGAGGACAGACCGTGTTATAGCTCTTAAATAAATCACTGTTATAGCTCAGTGTTACAGCTCTATTTATTTAGATGATAGCAGGAAAACCCATCTTCGAGGTGTGAGGGCACTTCAATCCAAAGACGGGAAGAGAAGAGCGCCCCATCGTGTGGGAGAGAGAGAGAGAGAAGAGGGCTTTGGCTCCTCTTTTTATATGTTTTTTTGTTCCCCCTGGGCCTGTCCTATGCAAATTGGGCTTAGGCAGGAGCGTTGTGTGTTTTACCTGAGGTTCTCACTCAGGTCCTCCAACCTTCCTTTGTTCTATTTTCGCAGGCTTTCCCTTCCAGGTCTTTTAGCCACCGCCATTTTGGACTCTTTTTCCCTATTCTAACTATCTAACAGAAACATCACTATGAATAAATCTAGAGGAGGTGATGGAATTCCAGTTGAGCTATTTCAAATCCTAAAAGATGATGTTGTGAAAGTGCTGCACTCAATATGCCAGCAAATTTGGAAAACTCAGCAGTGGCCACAGGACTGGAAAAGGTCAGTTTTCATTCCAATCCCCAAAAAAAGGCAATGCCAAAGAATGCTCAAACTACCACACAGTTGCATTCATCTCACACACTAGTAAAATGATGCTCAAAATTCTCCAAGCCAGGCTTCAACAATATGTGAACTGTGAACTTGCAGATGTTCAAGCTGGTTTTAGAAAAGGCAGAGGAATCTGAGATCAAATTGCCAACATCCACTGGATCATCAAAAAAGCAAGAGAGTGCCAGAAAAAACATCTATTTCTGCTTTATAAACTATCCCAAAGCCTTTGACTGTGTGGATCACAATAAACTGTGGAAAATTTTGAAAGAGATGGGAATACCAGACCACCTGAACTGCCTCTTGAGAAACCTGCATGCAGGTCAGGAAGCAACAGTTAGAATTGGACATGGAACAACAGACTGGTTCCAGATAGGAAAAGGAGTACGTCAAGGCTGTATATTGTCACCCTGCTTATTTAACTTATATGAGAAACGCTGGGCTGGGTGAAGCACAAGCTTGAATCAAGATTGCTGGAAGAAATATCAATAACCTCAGATATGCAGATGACACCATCCTTGTGGCAGAAAGCGAAGAAGAACTAAAGAGCCTCTTGGTGAAAGAGGAGAGTGATAAAGTTGGCTTAAAACTCAACATTCAGAAAACTAAGATCATTCCTTCCAGTCCCATCACTTCATGGCAAATAGATGGGGAAACAGTGGAAACAGTGGCAGACTTTATTTTGGGGGGCTCCAAAATCACTGCAGAAGGTGACAGCAGCCATGAAATTAAAAGATGCTTACTCCTTGGAAGAAAAGTTATGACCAACCTAGACAGCATATTAAAAAGCAGTGACATTACTTTGCCAACAAACGTCCGTCTAGTCAAAGCTATGGTTTTTCCAGTAGTCATGTGTGGATGTGAGAGTTGGACTATAAAGAAAACTGAACACCAAAGAATTGATGCTTTTGAACTGTGGTGTTGGAGAAGTCTCTTGAGAGTCCCTTGGACTGCAAGGAGGTCCAACCAGTCCATCCTAAAGGAAATCAGTCCTGAATATTCATTGGGAAGACTGATGTTGAAGCTGAAACTCCAATACTTTGGTCACCTCATGTGAAGACCTGACTCATTGGGAAAGACCCTGATGCTGGGAAAGATTGAAGGTGGAGGGCAAAGGGGACGACAGAGGATGAGATTGTTGGATGGCATCACCGACTCAATGGACACGAGTAAACTCCAGGAGTTGGTGATGGACAGGGAGGCCTGATGTGCTGCAGTCCTTGAGGTCACAAAGAGTCAGACACGACTGAGCAACTGAACTGAACTGAACTGAACTGAACAGAGCTTAAGGAAAAATATACCCTTGAGCCATTAGCTCTGGGTTTAAAGAAAAAACATTTTATGTGACTAAGAGGAAGGAACGTAGAAAAAAAAAGTTTGTCCTTTTCTCCTCCTTAAGAGCCCTGGACCCCTCTCTGCTTCTTAAGGGCTCTGGACCCCTTCCTCCTTGAAGGCCCCAGACTCCTTATCAATCTACCTAAGAATTAACTCTCTCACTACAGACCATAGGGTCCCAAACTGTTGGACATGACTGAAGTTACTTAGTATGCATGCATCCCTGAAATGCCAGGAATACAACTGTGAATGTAAGGGAGGAAAAAATTTTCCTCTACCCTTCTATGCATGTATGCTCAGTTATGTCTGGCTCTATTGCGACCCCATGGACTGTAAGCCGCCAGGCTCCTCTGTCCATGGGATTCTCCAGGCAAGAATACTGGAGTGGGTTGCCATTTCCTTCTCCAGAAGATCTTCCCAACCCAGGGAGCAAACTCACATCTCTGAATCTCCTACATTAGCAAGCAGATTCTTTAGCACTTTGTCACCTTGGAAGTCCACCCTTCTAAATTTTATTTTTGGCTTATTGATTAATTAAGACAGATTAACTAAGGAGGAATAAATTTAATTTCATACATATGAGAGCTTCACACAGACATGAGAGGGTCAAAGGCATGCAGGCAATTAAAGCTTATAGGCCATCCTGAGCTAAGGAGACAGATTAGGCATGAGGGTCTTCAAAGAGAAGGAAGACAACTCACAGAAAGATTGGAAGAGCAAATGTTTGTCATGCTAGGCAGAAACAATGGGACACAGTGAGGAATTCAAAATAAATGGATCCACCGAGCTCTCCCCAGCCCACCCCACCTAGCCCACATTCTTTGTAGTGATCTCTTTCTGGACCAGACACTCTATCTAACTTCTTTCAAGCAGTTTAAGGGTGGTAGAAAGCTCTTCCTGAGTCTTTTGAGCCCTGATTTTCTTCACCTCAAAATAATTCACATGCCAAACTAACACATTTAAGGGAGACTTGTTCTGAACTCCTTCCTTCATGAACAAGCTGGACCAGGTCCTGCTTGCAGGAAGCTTACTTTCAAGGGGAGGGAAATCAACTATAAATAAGTAAACAAACTGGAAATTACAGATTAGAGGAAGTGCAATGAATAGACAACTTGCTGTGGAAAAGACTAATTGGAGCAGAAGTGGCTGGCTACCTTAGATGATAAGGGAGAAGTGTGAGACAAGGCTCTTCTGAGGAGTTCTGCAAGTTACCTATGACATGAAGTTGCAGCCCCTGGAAAATCTGGGAAAAGAGCTTCCAGACAGGATTATAAATGCAAAAGTCTTTGAGATAAGAAAGAGGTTGGCCCCAATTAAAGAGGGGAGAAACTTCCTTGGTGGTGGTACAGTGGATAGAATTCTGCCTGCCCAAGCAGGGGACACGGGTTTGATCCCTGGTCGGGAAAGATTCCACATGCCTTGGAGCAACTAAGCCTGTCTGCCACGACTACTGAGCCTGCGTGTTGCAACTACTGGAGCCCGGGCTCTGCAGCAAGAGAAACCGCTGCAATGAGAAGCCTGTGCACCGCATTGAAGAGCAGCCCCACTGGCTGCAGCTAGAGAAAGCCAACACACAGCAACAAAGACCCAAAGCAACCAAAAATAAATAAATAAAATTAATTAATTAAATTATTTTAAAAAGAAAAGAAAGGAAAAGGTCAGTATACTATGGCATAGCAGTAAACCAGAGGAATCCTGATCTTCAAAGAAACCAGAGAGGTGAACCAGTATGGAGGACACAGCTCGCTGCTTCCCAGTACCTGTTTACCTACTCTCTCTTCTTCCATGTCATATGGAGAAATATGCCCAGTTAAAAACTTATCTCCTTGCGATCCCTGCAGCTAAAGTGGCTATTTGACCTTTCCTGGCCAATGAAATGAAAGTGGAGCCTGCTGTATGGGTCTTCTGGGAAGGCTATTGTTTTCCTGGTGAAAAAGAGACTAGCTTATATGGCAGAAACTATTAACCCTTTGCCATTTCCCCCTCCCTCCTTTATTCCTCCTCAAAAGGAGGACAAAATTTCTGAAGAAAGAGCAATCACCTTGAGACCATGATGACAAAAGCCACACATAAAGTTGGCAGACAAGGATGTAAGAAGGAGCCTGAGTCTTTTATGACTTCCTCAAGTAGTTGCACCAATCCTGAATATACTGCTTCTGGACCAATGAGGAAAATAAGCCCCTATTTGGCTAGCTGCTATGGTTGGGTTTATTTTATGTGAAGATCTTGACACAAGAGTCAAATCACATAAGGTCTTAGCCATTAATACTCTGCCAAGCTTTATTACTCATAATGTAAAGAAGTAAGTGTATAAAAGTTGGAACTGGATAAATAGAACATTAGGATGGGGGTTGGAGTCAGAAGCCAAGTTACTGGATTCTTTTTTTTTTTTTTTTTTTTAATTTATTTGGCTGCACCTGATCTTAGTTGTGGCACACAGGATCTTTGTTGCAGCCTGCAGACTCTTCTTATTTGTTTTTAATTAGTTGTGGCATACGGGATCTAGTTTCCTAACCAAGGATGGAACACAGGCCGCTGGCATTGGGAGCATGGAGTCTTTTAACTACTGAACCACCAGGGAAGTCTCTGGATTCCTAATATTTGAATTCACTACTGTTAGCTCTCTCTTTTTTACCATAATCCATTGCATCAGAAGTAGCCTAGTTCCCTCTTCTATTCCCTTATGGCAAGGAATTTCTTCATATCTTCCATGTTCTTTTAATCAGAAGAAACTTCACACCCACCAGTCCTATTTCTTAAGAAGTTATTGCATGCTGAAAGAAACTGTAAAGCCCTTTTTCACTTGACAAAGCCTGGTTTTCAAGATTAGTCCCGTGCTAGAGCCTCAGAAATCCCATTTGACAGTCACTACTTTGTTCTGTTTCATGTCTGTTCTTCCCTCTGAAACACTGAAACTATTATGACAATGGATGGGGTGACCCAGAGCAGTAAGTTACACAGAATATAAAAAACACCTCTAAAAATAATTCCAAAGTCCTGTCCTCATCATACTTCTTTTACCCCTTTGGACTTGTAATTTGGGCAAATTACTTAACTTCCCTATGCTTGTTTCCTTAGCTGTAAAATGAGGAAACATGGTACTCAACATCATAGCGCTATGAGAATTAAAAATAACTTTTGCTAAATGTCTAACAAAATTGTAATAATGGTGCCTATTCTTTGTTATGGTCTTTATACATAGTACCACACTTAGCATTATTCGCTCAGTTGTGTTTGATTCTTTGTGGCTCCATGGACTGTATCCCACCAGGCTCCTCTGTCCATGGAATTCTCCAGACAAGAATACTGTAGTGGGTAACAATTCCCTTCTCCAGCCCATCTTCCCAACTCAGGGATCAAACCCAGGTCTCCTGCACTGCAGGCAGATTCTTTACAGTCTGAGTCACGAGGGAAGTCCCATCATTATTCTTAATCATGACCCTAATCCCAAGAGGGCTCATGTGATTTTCCCTGCTTTAGAGAGGATGATACAGGCTCAAGAATATTAAGTAACATGCCCAAGATCACACAGTATATCTAATAATTTGTAAATGCAAATGTATTTGTTTCCCTAGCATGCTGTAACAAGTTACCACAAACTTAGTAGTATAAAAAATCAGAAATTTACTTTCTCACAATCTGGAGACCAGAAGTCCTAATTTAGTTGCACTGTACCCAAAATCAAGTTGTCAGTTGGGACTTCCTTGGTAATCAAGAGGTAAGAATCCACCTTCCAATGCCAGGGATGTGAGTTGGATCCCTGGTTGGGGAACCAAGATTCCACATGCCGTGGGGCAACTAAGCCTATGCACCACAACTAGAGAAGACTCAGGACAGCCAAAACAAAAAAAACCAAGGTGTCAGAACCACACTCTTCCTGGGGGCTGGTGGGGACAATCCCCATTCTTTGCCTCAGGTGGCTGCTGGCATCCTATGGCTTGTGGTCACAGCACTTTGCAGCACTCCAAATGATCACACTGCTTTCCTCTTTTCTGTTTGTGTCAATCCCCCCTCTAGCTCTCTATTATAAGAACACTTGGGATTTCATGTAGTGCTGACCTATATAATCTTGGGATTCCCTGATAGCTCAGTTGGTAAAGAATCTGCCTGTGATGCAGAGACCCCGGTTTGATTCCTGGATCGGGAAGATCTGCTGGAGAAGGGATAGGCTACCCACTCCAGTGTTCTTGGGCTTCCCTCATGGCTCAGCTGGTAAAGAATCTACCTGCAATGTGGGAGACCTGGGTTCGATCCCTGGATTGGGAAGATCCCCTGGATAAGGAAAAGGCTACCCACTCAAGCATTCTGAACTAAAGAATTCCATAGACTGTATAGTCCATGGGGTCACAAAGACTCGGACAATACTGAATGACTTTCACTTTCTTTCTATATAATCTAGGCTAACCTTATTGCCTCAGCATCCTTAATTACATCTGTAAAGACCCTCTTTCCATATTAGGTAACATTTACAGGTTCCAGGGTTTAAGACCTGATATCCTTTGGGGGTCATTATTCAGTCTACAACACCAGGATTCAAATTTAGGTTTGTATGACTGTAAGCTCAAATTCTAAACCATGCATTTGATCAGTAAATATTTATTACATACCTGATGTGTACAAGACAGTAGTTGGTACTGTAGATATAATAACGAGCAAAACCAATGATGTGGGAACTTCCCTGGTGGCTCACTGGTTGAGAATGCGAGCTCCCAATGCAGGAGGCCTGGGTTTGATCCCTGGTCAGGGAACTAGATCCCACATGCCGAAACTAAGAGTGCGAATGTGACAACAAACATCAAAGATCCTGTCTGCCACATCTAAGACTTGGTGCAGCCAAATAAACATTTTAAAAAAGAAAAGCAATCAGGAGCACTGTCCTCATGACTCTAGACAGAGAGATAGATATTGATGAAACATTAAAAATGTAACCACACAAATAAATGCCAAGTTGCAACTATGATTGACATCAGGAAGGGAGGTTCAGGGTGCTCTGAGAATTTATGATAGGTGGAAATGGTCAAGTCTGGGAAAGCTCCACTTTTAAGAAGCAGCACTTGAGATGAGATCTGAAAGAAGAATAGGAGCCAGTTAGACATAAAATGGAGTAAAAGAAAAAACTCCTATACAGTCCTGTTGGCAGGATGTCTGGCAAATATAAGTGTTCAGTAAAGCACTTGTCTGTTCCCTCTCCCCTCATTTCCTTAGAGAACCTATAGTGCAGCTACAGTGCTATTCAAAGAAGTATAGAATTACTATGGCGGGAGCCCCGCACATGTTTCTCTAGAGTCTTTCCGAGCAACACTCACTGCAACAGTCCATGCAATAACTGTCTTCACAGGTTCATCCATAGCTGAACAATAAACAAATCAGTGATATAGCTTGCTTGCATAAGCAAGACAGGGCCCAAGGATCAAACTTAGTCTGTTGTGTACTTGTTCTCAATGCAATCAGTGTTCCAGGATGAGACAGTACATGACCAAGGAGGATCAAAAAACCTTGAAAAATCATCCTCTGACAGAACATCTATTTTAAAAAGAAGAAGAAGAGGGCTTTGTTAACTCTTGGGCTTTTTATTAGACAAGTTGTTCAAAGATAATCTTTGCAAATGTTACTATGTGGTATGTGAAAGAGATTTCACAGAATTTTTTTTGTGTTTGAAAGTAAATATTTTCCAAAAGTTTTCACTGATATTCTGTTAGAGTTGTTATGAGGAAGAAACAAAATTAGCTTATTCAACAATTAGCTGAAAAACAAGAATCTTGTTTCCACATTTAAAATCAGTAAATTTTTTTCTTTTTTGTGAGTTCCAGAGGGCCCATAAATAAACTTTCATCAGTATTTATAACTAAAGAAAGAACTTAGAAATATGGGTTTAGAACAAATCAAAACTACTACACATGGGAATTCTCTGATGGCCCAGTGATTGAGAATCTGAGCTCGCATTGCAGGGGGCATTTGATCCCTGGTCAAGGAACTAGATCCTCCATGCCACAGCTAAAGATCCCACATGTGGCAACTAAGATCCTGTGGGCCACAACTAAGACCCAGCACAGACAAATAAATAAGTAAATGCAAAAAAAAAGCCAAAAAACTACTACACTCAGTTCAGTTCCGTTCGATCACTCAGTCATGTCCAACTCTTTGTGCCCCATGGACTGCAGCATGCCAGGCCTCCCTGTCCAATACCAACTCCCCCAAATCCCAGAGTTTACCAACTCCCAGAGTTTACTCAAACTGATGTCCACTGAGTTGGTGATGCCATCCAACCATCTCATCCTCTGTCATCCTCTGTCATCCTCCCCTTCTCCTCCTGCCTTCAATCTTTCCCAGCATCAGGGTCTTTTCTAATGAGTCAGTTCTTCGCATCAGGTGGCCAAAGTGTTGGAATTTCAGCTTCAACATTAGTCCTTCCAATGAATATTCAGGACTGATTTCCTTTAGGATGGACTGGTTGGATCTCTGTGCAGTCCAAGGGACTCTCAAAAGTCTTCTCCAACACCACAGTTCAAAAGCATCCATTCTCGGGTGCTCAGCTTTCTTTATAGTCCAACTGTCATATCCATACATGACTACTGGAAAAACCATAGCCTTGACTAGACAGGCCTTTGTTGGCAAAGTAACATCTCTGCTTTTTAATATGCTGGATGAAGCAAAAGCTGACTATACTCGTAGCAGTGCTGAAAGGAAGAGAAGAGGAACTCTCTAGGCAAATCTCCGTAAATATGAGTTCCTATCTCAGTCTTTCCACTCTTTTATTTCTCCAGAGTATCTGTGCTTTACAATTCTTATTAGTTAAAGGAGGGCATCTTCAGTATCGAATGCAATACCTTGTTTATTTAAGAATTAATTGAATTTATAGTTGGGGAGGGGGAAGTTGTCCCCTCTCCCTATCTTAAATTCTTGTTGTTAGACTAATAATAAAATTGACACAAGACAGGTTAACAGGAGAAAAAGAAACATATTTTAATTCATGTACATGTAAATGGGACCTAAGTGCATGCTCAGTCATGTCCAACTCTTTCGGACCCTATGGACTGTAGCCCGCCAGGCTCCTCTGTCCGTGGGATTTCCCAGGCAAAAATACTGGAGTGGGGTGCCATTTCCTACTCCAGAGGAGATTCCTGGCCCAGGGATCACAGCCATGTCTCCTGTGTCTCCTACACTGGCAGGCAGACTCTTTACCACTGCACCACCTGGGAACTCCAAATGGGACCTAGCAAGTTAGTCGCTCAGTCATGTCCTACTCTTTGCAACCCCGTGGGCTGCAGCCTGCCAGGCTCCTCTGTCCACAGAATTCTCCAGGCAAGAATACTGGAGTGGGTAGCCATTCCCTTTTCCGGGGGATCTTCCTAACCCAAGGATCAAAACCACGTCTCCTGAATTGGCAGGCAGATTCTTCACAGTCTGAGTCACCAGGAAAGACCCAAATGACACCTAAGAAGTGGCCAAGGCAGACAGCTTTTATATTTTTTAGACAAAGAAACAATGTTTGGTGAGTAATTGACAGGACAGAGAAACTTAAGTTTGGGGTCCTCAATTACTGAAGAATTTAAACAGAGTTTGGGCTTGGGGTAATGAATTAAAGAAGTAACCAAGGTTTGTTTATTCCTGCTTCTAGACCCCTATTCTTCCCTCTGAAGTAAACACAAGACATGATTCCTCATTCACGTCAGCAAGTGTTTCCTGTCCTGGTTAAAGGTACACTGAAGCACAAACTAGGGCTCATTCATGAGGCCCAGGACCCTGGACATTTGCGCCCCTCCTTTCTCAGTCCAGGAGATTTTATATGGGAGACATAGTATTCTCAAACACCTTCCTGTTTACACACTGGCCTATTTGGGAAAATAGATAAATTACTGGTAATCACTTTGAGAAATTCACACCCAAGTAGTACCTGGGTCTTTAACTTTAATGCTTTAAATATATAAATTTTTAACTATAAAATTTTACCATTAAATACAGAGCATAAATAGGTGCATTTTTGTTTTGTGATTAAACTATGTGACATGTGGGACCTTTAGTTCCCCCAACCAGGAAACCTGTGCCCCCTGCAGTGGAAGCATGAAGTCTTAACCACTAAACCACCAGGGAAGCCCAAACTTATAAAGCTTTCCTTTTTTTATCTTTTTTTATTTTATGTTACTTTTTTTTTTTTTTTTTTTGGCCGTGTTCTTGCTTGTGAGATCTTAGATCCCAAACTGGGGATTGAACCAGGCCCTTGGCAGGGAAAGCATGGAGTCCTGACCACTGGACTGCCAGGGAACTGCCTTGTACTGCTCTTATGTCTGCAGATTTTTAAAAAATATTTGTTTATTTGGCTACATCAGGTTTTCATGTTGCGGCATGCAGGATCTTTAGTTGCAGCATGTGAACTCTTAGTTGAGGTATGTGGGATCTAGTTCCCTGACCAGGGTTCGAACCCCAGGCCCCCTGCATTGGGAGCATGGCATCTTAGCCACTGAACCATTGAGGAAGTCCCATATCTGCAGATTTTTGAAATGTAAAGATAAATGGACAAATAGCTTAAAGGCTTCCCTGGTGGTGCTAGTGGTAAAGAACCCACCTGCCAATGCAGGAAATATAAGAGACAAGAGATGCGGGTTTGATCCCTGGATCAGGAAGGTGGCAACATTCTCTAGTATGCCTTGTCCATGGAGAATCCCATGGACAGAGGAGCCTGGCAGGCTATAGTCCATGGGGTCACAAAGAATCGGACACGACTGAAGAGACTTTGCACGTATGCACAGTAAACATTAATTGTCAGACCTAAGTGGTGGCAAAATTCTAGATAAAAGTTACACTTTATACCATTCACCACTAAGAAAGAGGGACAATGCGTCATAGCCTCTTTGAGCTTTGCAGGTGGTATATATACTAGTGTAACTTGAATATACTCCTTTGACACATGTCTTGATTAACTCAGAACGCTGCCAGCTTTGAGTGTTGCCAGAATAACAAAGTACTCTAAGTCAGGTCCAGGCTGTGCTGCAAGCTTGCCTGCCTCTTGATCCATATGTCCCTGGATATGCATTGTGTAAGACTTAGCCATGATGGGTAAGGAAGCTGTGTGGAGTTCACAAAGCAAAACCTCGAGGGCTCTGGAGCAAGACTGTGCCTTCCACGGCAAAGAGCTCCTTGCTCTTAGAAAATTAGCTCCTGGCACGTTACTTGGCCCATGTGAATACCAAGTAGCTGACCATGGACAATCAAGTGACTAGGTGACCAAAGAGGGATACATGAACTCTATTTGTGCCATTAAAATAGCATTTAATATACTCAAGGCACAACTTTCAAATGATCTTCCAAAATTCTATAAGAATAGTAACTCTTTGGCTTGTTCCTTGTGTCTCCTTACACATATGTCCCAAAGAGATATCATTTACGTCCACTGTTCATTAAATTCTTAAAGAAATGGGGTTCTCTGTTTAATTTCTATGGTAGACATAGTTGTGATAATGAGAGAATAATTCAGTGTGAGCAGGAGACAGACAGAGACCACATGGTGTAGAACTTTTCTGAAGAGGCCAAGGAGTTTAGATTTTATTCTAAGTGCAATGAGAAGCCTCGAGTGAGTTAATCAGGAGAGGACAGGATTTGATCTTCATTTCTAAAATATTACTCTGGCTACTATGAAGGAGAGTTGAGAAACAAGTGGTAGGTTGGGGGGGGGGGTGTGTGATGAAGGCAGAATTTGTTATCATTTAAGATAAGAGATAGAGTGTGTTTGTGTGCCAGTTAGAATGATTCAGCGTAAGTGCTATAAAGGGTTCCAGAGAATACCATTGTAGCATAAAAATTATTTTAAGTTGAAAGCACTTGAGAATAGGCTTTTTTCTGAACACCCTCATCGGCTTGGAGGCAGAGCCCCATCCCCCACAAATTCAATTGCCATAAATCCTCTCCCAAGAAGTTTTTGGAGTTTTGCACCTGGAGAAGATTGTCACAGATGTCTCAAAACTATCACGTCGTCCATCTATTCTCTTGCTGCTGCTGCTGCTAAGTCACTTCAGTCGTGTCCAACTCTGTGCGACCCCATAGACGGCAGCCCACCAGGTTCCCTCATCCCTGGGATTCTCCCACTGGATTCTCCCGCTGGAGTGGGTTGCCATTTCCTTCTCCAATGCGTGAAAGTGAAGTCGCTCAGTCGTGTCTGACTCTTTGCAACCCAATGGACTGCAGCCTACCAGGCTCCTCCGTCCACGGGAGTTTCCAGACAAGAGTACTGGAGTGGGATGCCATTGTCTTCTTTGATCTATTCTCTTATGGGCCTGTTAGTCTTTCCTAAAAGTCATCTGTTTTCCCTACAGTGCCCTTCTCTCCCTCCCGTTTGCCTATTAAAATAGTATAGACGTCTCCAGTTCTAACCACCTCCTTGGGGCACATTTTTCTGTGAAGTCTTGTTGTTGTTCAGTTGCTCAGTCATGTTCAACTCTTTGAGACCCCATGGACTGCAGCACACCAGGCTTCCCTACCTTTCACCATCTTCTGAAGTTTACCCAAACTTACATCAATGGAATCGGTGATGCCATCCAACCGTCTCTTCCTCTGTCGTCCCCTTCTCCTCCTGCCTTCAGTATTTCCCAGCATCAGGGACTTTTCTAATGAGTTGGCTCTTCACATCAGGTGACCAAAGTATTAGAGCTTCAGCATCAGTCCTTCCAATGAATGTTCAGGATTGATTCCCTTTAGAATTGACTAGTTTGTTCTCCTTGCTGTCTAAGGGACTTTCAAGAGTCTTCTCCAGCACCACAATTATAAAGCATCAATTCTTCGGCAGTCAGCCTTCCTTATGGTCCAACTCTCACATCCATACATGATTACTGGAAAGCCATAGATTTGACTGTAAAGACTTTTGTTGGTGAAGTGATGTCTCTGCTTTTTAATACGTTGACTAGGTTTGTCATAGCTTTTCTTCCTAGGAGCAAGAGTCTTTTAATTTCATGGCTGCAGTCACCATCTGCAGTGATTTGGGAGCCCAAGAAAATAAAGTCTGTCACTGTTTCCATTTTTTCCCATATATTTGCCATTGAGTGATAGGATCGCCTGCCACGATCTTAGTTTTTTGAGTGCTGAATTTTAAGCCAGCTTTTTCACTCTCCTCTTTCACCTTCATCAAGAGGCTCTTTAGTTCCTCTTTACTTTTTGCCATAAGGGTGGTGTCATCTGCATATCTGAGGTTATTGCTATTTCTCAGTCTGAGTTAAATATATGTCTTTTCTCTTGCTAATCTGATTTTTATGTGTTTAACTTGCAGAATCCCATCACTAAACATAAGGAGAGTAGGAAAAAAAAAAAAGGTTTTCCTCTCTGATGGTTAGAAAATTATTCAAGAGTGTCACATGGACTTCCCTGGTGGCCCGGTGGCCAAGACTCCATGCTCCCAATGCAGGGGGCCCAGGTTCAATCCCTGGTCAGGGAACTTGATCCCAAACATGCTGCACTTAAGATTTTGCAAGTCACAACTGAAAAGACCTCACATGCTGCAATGAAGACAGAAGATCCCATGTGAGGCAACTGACCTGGCACAGCTAAATAAATAAATAAATAAAAATAAATATGTTTATTTAATGTGGAAACAGAGTGTCACAGAGCTTACTCCTAGGGCTCTGGAGGACTTGCCCTCCAGGACAGAGAACTACTTGCCACAAAGAAGGAATAACTGCCAAAGTGAAGTTCTTCAAAACACTGGAAATGTAGGATACAGTTTTAGAGAAGGTGCAGAAAAAGAATGAGACCGGCATTTTACAGGAACAGATCACCTTTAATGAAGCAAGAAGGGGCAGCAGTTAGATTAGTGAGTGGCTGCACTAACCCAAGAGAAGAGTAAGCGTATATAGGCATGTATGGGGAAATCTACTGTCTTAAGGGGGCCACTTCTTCTCCAAGGTTGTTCAGAGTAGTTATCTCTTAAATGGCTGGGGCAAGGAATTTTGGAGATCAGCCAGAGGCTGGACCTGCTGGGAGCTGGGCAAGTCAACCTTAATGTCTAATTTTTTTCTTCTGGTGAGAGTTTAACTCCAGGCTAGTTTGAGACATGTAACTTTCCTTCAGCAAGGGCAGGGAGAACAGGAAGAGATGGGATCCTGTGTCCAGTGGGGAAGTGGGAACAAGAGCTTCACACACAGAAACAGAAGAAGAGGCAGTGAGCCTGCTGTCAGATGCAGAGAGTTTGATCGGTTTGGTAGCTGGGAGATGAGGACCTTTCTGGTGACTGCTGCTGTTTTTGTCAATGGAGACCGCTTCATCAGTGGGAGTGAGGGTCAGAAAAGAAGTATAGGCATTTTAAAGACAGAAGACATGTGGAACAGCCTCTTTTTGAAAGAGGGGGGGACAAGAAACACCATTGGACATTTCTTCTCAGGGAGTACTTAACAGCTATTTGAGATTTGTGTTCTCGAATTCAGTCTGCACACTTGAGGCAGTTTTTGTTTTCAGGAATGCTCAGCTTCTTGGTGTAAGCACAGAGAAGCAGCAGAGCTTAACAAGAGCTGGATTGGAGACTTCCCTGGGGGTCCAGTGGCTAAGACGTTGGGCTCCCAACGGAGGGGGTGCAGGCTCAATCCCTGATCAGGGAACTAGACCCCACATGCCACAACTAAGACCCGGCGCAGCCAAATAAATAGTAAATAAATAAATATTAAAACAAAAACAAAAAAACCAGACCTGGACCTTCACCAGGTGAGTCTAATGGAGGGAGGGAGACTCTGAAGGATGAAGACCACAAAGAGTCATGGAATCTGAGCTGGGTAAGGAGAGGAGGGAGGAAAGAGTCAGGTACTCAGTGATCAGAAGTGGGAGAGTCAGCTGACTGTAACAGGCTGTAAGCAGCTGCTGTAACAGGCGAATTTAAGTGGGGAAATTAGCAGGAAGAGAGAGGTGTCAGTAAGAGTGGGAGGCTCCAAGTAGAGGTTGGGATACATTGCAGTTTCTGGGGATGTCAAGATCATGAACACAACCCTGGGAAAGGGGGTTACAGAGAACTGAGTAGAAGACCCATCTGTCATTTGGGGGCCTCATTCTAGTCTCATCTCTGCACACTGTTCTCCCATGTGTAACTGTGTTCACCATTGCACAATAGTGGTGGATTTGGCAGCTCTCGGGGGACAGCATCAATGTTTATGAAAGATCAATGATCTCTCAAAGGTTATCAATGGCAGGTAGGCTTAAGGCAGAGTAGATAGACTTGTAATTCACACAGGGGAAATCATGACGGAGTTCTGGAAGCCTCATAAAGTTCAAGAGAAAATCAAGAGTATAAATCGGGGACTTCCCTGGTGATTCAGTGGCTAGGACTCTGAGCTCCCAATGCAAAAGGCCCTGGTTCAATTTCTTGGCAGGGAAGTAGATCTCCCACACTGCAACTCAGAGTTCACATGCCGCAGTTAAGGACCCCACATGCCTCAGAAGATCAAAGATCCTGTGTGTTGCAACTGAAGCCCAGCCCAGTCAAATAAATGTGGAGCCCTGTACCAAGGTCACAGGATACAAATCTCTGGAACTCACTAAGCTCCAGTAACAACTGTGGCCAAGAGCCCTCAGATCTAAACCAAGTCTAGACCAGTTCCCTGATCCCATATTAGGTAAAATACCTACCCTATTACCCACCCTATAGTATCCTAACCGAACACCTAATGTCATAATTCCTGTAGGAACTTTCCCTGTCGTGAGGTCCCATCACTTCATGGCAAATAGATGGGGAAACAATGGAAACAGTGACAGACTATTTTCTTGGGCTCCAAAATCACTGCAGATGGTGACAGCAGCCATGAAATTAAAAGATGCTTGCTCCTTGAAAGAAAAGCTATGACCAACCTTGACAGCATATTAAAAAGCAGAGACATTACTTTGCCAACAAAGGTCTGTCTAGTCAAAGCTATGGTTTTTCCATTAGTCACGTATGGATATGAGAGTTTGACCATAAAGAAGGCTGAGCATCAAAGAATTGATGCTTTTGAACTGTGATGTTGAAGAAGGCTCTTGAGAGTCCCTTGGACTGCAAGGAGTTCAAACCAGTCAGTCCTAAAGGAAATCAATCCTGAATATTCATTGGAAGGACTGATGCTGAAGCTGAAGCTCCAGTACTTTGGCTACCTGATGCGAAGAGCTGACTCATTAGAAAAGACCCTGATGCTGGAAAAGACTGAAGTCAGGAGGAGAAGGGGATGACAGAGGATGAGATGGTTGTGTTGCAGGAAGGGGGACCCCTTCCAGGGCCCAAAACTGGGCTCTTGTCTAACACTTGGAAATGAATTGTCCGAGGAGACACATGTGCTGACAAAGCAAGAGATTCTATTGGGAAAGGGTTCCCCGGGCGGAGAGCAGGAGAGTAAGGGAACCCAGGAGAACAGCTCTGTCACATGGCTTGCAGTCTCGGGTTTTATGGTGATGGGATTAGTTTCTGGGTTGTCCTTAGGCAATCCTTCTGACTCAGAGTCCTTCCTGGTGGTGCAGGCCTTGTTCATCCAAGATGGATGCCAGAGAGAAGGATTCTGGGAGGTGGTCGGAGCGGTGGTGTCTCCTTTTGACCTTTCCCAAACTCTTCTGGTTGGTGGAGGCTTATTAGTTCCCTGTTCCTTACCAGGACCTCCTGTTGTAAACCAGCTCATGCAAATGTTTCCTAGGGTGCCTGGCCAGGGTGGGCGGTTTCAATCAGTGTGCTTCCCCTAACAGTTGGATGGTATTATCGACTCAATGGGCATGAGTTTGAGCAAGCTCCAGGAGATGGTGAAGGACAGAGGAACCCGGTGAGCTACAGTACATGGGGTTGCAAAGAGTTGGACGGGACTGATTGACTGAACAACCACAAGCCTGTGAAAGGGTTCGGCTCTCCCACTCTAAAAGACTTTATTCTCCTTTATTCTGCCTCTTGTCTGGAAATTCTTTTCCAACCCACCTACAGACCACAACAATACATAAATATTAAAACATATGTTTATAAACCAATCTGTGGCCTGGAAGGTTACAGACAATAAAAGTGACAGAAACAGAAGCGTTTGAGTGCTTTTGCTGATGATGAAGTAAACTGCTCAGTAGAGGGAAAGAACTGAATTAAACAAATTCCCTCTGATTTCTAGGGTCACAATTTAGGAACAGATAACCCTGCATCCTCTTCTGTTTAGTCCCTCATCTCTCCATCCATGTCTGTGCTCGGTCGTGTCTGACTCTTTGCAAGCCCATGGACTGTATGTAGCCCACCAGGATCCTCTGTCCATGGGATTTTCCAGGCAAGAATACTGGAGTGGGTTGCCATTTCCTCCATGGGGAGGGTTTTCGCATGAAATGAATCCAGATTTAATAAATATCCACAGCAGCCTGACAAGGAAAACAAGTAACAATAAAACGAAGGTGGAGATTATAGAAAACTGATTCTGAATCTCTTTTCCTCATACAAGGTTTACCCAAGTCACTAAATAACAGAAAACAGTAAACAAATTAGATGGAAACAGCATTAAGTTCCAGGGCAGAGTAAATGTCACTCTCTTTCAAAGCCTGGTTTAAAAATTGTATAGTCTGAACATTACATATACAGAATTTCTTATTTAAGATATTCAGCTCCAATTCAAGTCTCATTTATGAGGCAGGTCTATGAACACCAGTTGATTTAATATGTATGTGGTTTCACAGCTTTACCATCTTGTTCACTAATTTACTGATAGAGACCACAAAATTAGATAATTTCCTTATAGTGTGTTTTCTTACTGGCCATTGGATTTATAGATGACAATTTTCTGAAATTTCCACTACCGTGGCTGAATTATTCTTAGTAATTATTAACTTTTATACCCATCTGACCCTCTTTTCTTTGATTCAATCAATACCTTTTATCACCTTTAAAAATACAGAGTTAGGTTTACTATTCCAGCTCAGGGTAACTGTATTATATTTTTAAAGAATCTAGTGAGTAAAATTTCAGTTATCTTCCAAAATGCTACTGAAATGTTATTCACTGCCCCATTGTTACAGCAGGTGAGTAGCTAGGTATGAGCAGAGAAATGGAGGCAGGGGCCAGAGGGCAGGAAATTATACATCTTATAAACAGCGAGGGCCCATAGACAGACAAAAGAAAGCAGGAACCTTCAGATTGACAGGAAACCACACATTCTGGGTGATAACGCCCCAATGGCAAATAAAGAAGATGGGGGAAAGGCAGGACTCTCCTGCATTCAAATGTAGCCTTTCACTCATTGTGCTTTCATTCCCAGGTGGCGCTAGTAGCAAAGAAACCGCCTGCCAACGCAGGAGACAAAAGAGACATGGGGTAGGGAAGATCCCCTAGAGGAAGGCATGGCAACCCACTCCAGTATTCTTTCCTGGAGAATCCATGGACAGAGGAGCCTGGCAGGCTACAGTCCATAGAGTCCGAGAGTCGGACACGACTGAAGTAACTTAGCAGTAAGGTTAGCCTTACAGATAAGAAGTGCCCATCATGCACTGATGCCATGACACTTCTGATCTAAGCTAAATAAGGACAAAAATCCCTCCTCTCCTCGGGAAAATGGAGCTGGGATGAAAATCACGAAAGATGACTTCCAGACTCCTCCTTCCCTCGTGACTATTCCACTCCTTCATTTGTATGCCTCTCATAACCAGCTCGGGGCTTCCTAGGTAGCTCAGTGGTAAAGAACACCCCTGCCAATGTAGGAGACTCAGATTCTATCCCTGGGGAGGGAAGATGCCCTGGAGAAGGAAATGGCAACCCACTCCTGTATTCTTGCTGGGAAATGCCATGGACAGAGGAGCTTGGAGGGCTACAGTCTATAGGGTCACAAAGAGTTGGACACAACTGAGTGACTAAATAACAGTGACATAACCTGGTTGCCATAGAAACTCAAGGCTGCTCTTCATCTGTCTGCCCACTCTTGCTCTGAGAGTGTATTCTTGCTTAAATAAACTTTCACTTTACTTTCTTAACCTCTCTGCTTTCACAATGAAGAATCTTAAATCCACCCAGGACACCATTATGAAGAAATATATTTAAACACCATTCTTTAATCACTTATACTAGCAAAAAAAATTACAGTGAGGAACTTCCGAGGAACTTCCGGATGGCCCAATGGTAAGAGTCTGCCTTCCAACACAGAGGATAAGAGTTCAATCCCTGGTCAGGGAATTAGATCCTACATGCCTCAACTAAGAGTTCACATGACACAACTAAAATATCATGCATGCTGCATATTAAGACCTAACACAGCCAAAAATATATAAACAATTTTTTTAAAAGTTACAGTGAAAAAGCTGAAAACTAAAGGAAAGACATGATCCCTTAGCATTAGGTGTGATTTGCAAATAAGGAGATAAGTAAAACCCACCAGCAAGAGTTAATTTGCTCATACTACAAACAAAGAAACTTCTTTAAAATACCAAAATAAATAAGGAAACTTCTGAGACTAACTAGGGCTTGGATAAGTAATTCTCAATTGAGGATTAAAATGAACCAAAGGGCAAAACAGAGGCCTTCCTAAGGAGGAATAACCAGGATCTTCACAACAATGGGTAATTTGGGGGGGGGGGGGGGTATATTAACAATTAATAATATTAATATGTATTAATTCCCAAAGACACACTTAAACAGTAATTGATTAGATTTTTGTTCAGTTATTTCAAATAACATTAAAGGAAAGCATGAAGTTTAAAAATTATTTTTAAAAGTCAAAATGACTTCAAGCCTAAAAGAAAAGCCTAGAAACAAATATTCAGTTGCTTGTCCTAGTTGTCCTGGGCCTAATGGCCAGTATGTACAGGGTAAGAAACCCCAGACCAGCCTGACTTTAAGTGCTGTTTGTGTTTCACTCAAACATGCCAGGAACGTCCCACCTCAGGGCCTTTGCACTTACAGATATGCACCGACTTGCAGTATAAACCTATTTCTTTCTGTAGATCCTGACATAAAATATTTTAAAGACACTATATTACATCAAGCTGCTCCCACTTCTGTACATTCTCTTGCCTGAGGTTTCCTAAACCCAGGAACAGAAGTATATTATATTTCTATATAACGAAATTAATTGATAAACTGGTTGTATTTTTTAAACTAGATGATTTTGTCTTTCCATCATCTTTCACACTTTATATACTACTGTGGCTTTATTTGAGTATATCATACATTTTAGATTTCATGCAAAAATGTGAAAGGAAGAGAATTCCCTGGTGGTCCATTGGCTAGGACTCCATGGTTCCAGTGCAAGGGGTTCTGCGTCCAATCCCTGGTCGGGGAACTAGATCTCATATGGCAGAACTGAAGCTCCTGCGTGCTATGACTAAGACCTGGCACAGCCAAATAAAATAGATAATTTTTTTTTAATGTGAAAGAAAAATAAGTTGTTGGAGTGGTATTTTCCTCACAGTCTTTAATTAAAAAGAAGATAAAGAGTTTGGTTAGATGTACTCAGCTTGTGATTGTGAGAGAACTCAAGGTACCAGTGTGTAACAGGAACGTGGATAAAAGGTATAAAGTTCAGGAGAAAGATCAAGATCAGAGCAGTACATTTGTGAGTCACTCTGCTATAGACTGAATATTCCCATATTCATATCTGGAGGAGGAAATGGCAACCCATTCCAGTTATCTTGCCTGGAGAATCCCATGGACAGAGGAGCCTGGTGGGCTGTAGTCCATGGGCTTGCAAAGAATTGGACTTGACTGAGTGAGCTTGCACCCATGCATATTCATATGTCATGGTATTTGGAGAGGGGGCCTTTGAGATGTAATTAGATCATGAGGGCAGAGTCCTCCTGAGTGGAATTTGTGCCCTCATAAGAGGGTTTGTATTTGGGCTGTTGACAAACACCCCAAAATGTGGAAAGGAGCTTTGGAACTGAGCGGACATGGAAAGAGTTTTGAGGTACATGCTAGAAAAAGCTATATGGGGGCTTCCTTGGTGGTCCAATGGTTAAGAATTTGCCTTCCAATGCAGGGGCTGTGGGTTCCATCCCTGGGTGGGGAACTAAGATCCTACATGCTACAGGCAACTGAGCCCATGCTCCACTACTAGAGAGGCCTGAGCACTCTGGAGCCCGAACACCACAACTAGAGAAGCCTACTTGCCACAACAAAGAGCCCCATGTGAAGAGGGAAGACCCAACACAGCCAAAAAACAGAGAAAACAAAAAAGAAATAATTCACGTTGTTATGAATGAATCATTGAAGATAATTCTGATGAGGACCCGGAAAGAAAAGAGGGGAGCTATAGAAAAAAAAACCTGTCTTTCTAAGAATACCTCAGTAATCCTGACCAGAATGATGGTAGAAATATTGAAATGCAGCATCACCCTGTGGGGCTCCTGGGAATGGTAGCCTTTCTACATACTCCATTTCTTGTTTGTAGGAAGCAGGCTTCAGCCTCCATCACTTTGCCTGAGTTCCAAAGAGCAGGTTCAAACACTTGCTAATCAGGGAAGGAGGGGATGCCAAGATAAGGGAGGAGAGGTCAAGAAAGAAAAATGCAGCCTTGGAGCAAGGGCTGAGTTCTGCCTCAAGTTCAGTTCAGTCGCTAAGTGAACTGAAGTGTCCAACTCTTTGCAACCCCATAGACTGCAGCACACCAGACTTCCCTGTCCATCACCAACTCCCAGAGCCTGCTCAAACTCATGTCAGTCAAGTCAGTGATGTCATCCAACCATCTCATCCTCTGTTTGTGCCCTTCTCCTCCTGCCTTCAATCTTTCTCAACATCAGGGTCTTCTCCAGTGAGTCAGTTCTTCGCATCAGGTGGCCAAAGTATTGGAGTTTCAGCTTCAGCATCAGTCCTTCCAATGAATATTCAGGACTGATTTTCTTTAGGATTGACTGGTTCGATCTCCTTGCAGTCCAAGGGAGGTGAAAGAGTCTTCTCCATCACCACAGTTCAAAAGTATCAATTCTTCACTTCTCAGTTTTCTTTATAGTCCAACTCTCACACCCATACATGACTACTGGAAAAACCATAGCTTTGACTAAATGGACCTTTGTTGGCAAAGTAATGTCTCTGCTTTTTAATATGCTGTCTAGGTCAGTCATAGCTTTTCTTCCAGGAGCAAGCGTCTTTTAATTTCATGGCTGCAGTCACCATCTGCAGTGATTTTTGAGCCCCCCCAAAAATAAAATCTCTCACTTTTCCCATTGTTTCCCCATGTATTTGTCATGAAGTGATGCGACCAGATGCCATGATCTTAGCTTTCTGAATGCTGAGTTTCAAGCCGATTTTTTCACTCTCCTCTTTCACTTTCATCAAGAGGCTCTACAGTTCTTCTGCCATAAGGGTGCCTCAAGGGATACACTTAATATCTTTGATCTCCTCTACAAAACTAAAAACCCCAAGGAATGGAAGATTCTAATCACCTGATGAAGCAGTCTTCATTCCACAGAGCAAGTCCCAGTTTGATAACCTCAAGAACCACAGAAGCTCATCAGGAAACCACCTGAGGCCAGATTAAAGGAATGTAGGCCCTGCACACACTCAGATCCTTATCAACAAACCCCCCCCTCCTTGAACCATTGCTATAAAACTTCTTACCATATCCTCCCAAGTAGGGGGACACACAGTTTTGAGGGCATCAGCCTACTGTGTCCTCCTTTGCCCGGCAAAGCAATAAAACTACTCTTTTTTTTTTTTTGAGTATAATTGCTTTATAATGTGTGTTAATTTCTGCTGTGTAACAATGTAAATCAGCTGTATGTATACATATATCCCCCACTTGGACCTCCTTCCCACCATTCCCATCCCACCCGTCTAAGTGATCACAGAGCACCAAGATGAGCTCCCTGTGCTAAATAGCAGGTTCACGCTAGCTATCTAATTTACACATCAGTTCAGTTCAATCCAGTCGTTCAGTCATGTCCAACTCTTTGCAACCCCATGAACTGCAGCACACTAGGCCTCCCTGTCCTTCACCAACTTCCGGAGTTTACCCAAACTCATGTCCATTGAGTCAGTGATGCCATCCAACCATCTCATCCTCTGTCATCCCCTTCTCCTCCCACCTTTAATCTTTCCCAGCATCAGGGTCTTTTCAAATGAGTCAGTTCTTTGCATCAGGTGGCCAAAGTATTGGAGTTTCAGCTTCAACATCAGTCCTTCCAACAATGAACATTCAGGTCTGATTTCCTTTAGGATGGACTGGTTGGATTGAAGAAGGAATTCATAGGGCCTGGACTCCATCTCAGGCCTGTCTGTGCTGAACGTGCGCGGCCACCTCTCCAGTGGACTCTGAACTCTGTGTTTAGCGCCTGTGGGAATGACAATGGAAGGATAAGACCCCCCTCTGGGCAGGGGAATCTTGAAGAAGAGAAAACAGACACTAATCACCCCTGCCTCCGGACACTATCTATCAGAATGTAAGCACAGGCTTATCAGTTATTAACTATTTGGAATGTAACTGTGGGCTTATTGATTATTGACTGTTTGAACACATAACACGTGAATGATGGGGTTATTGTAGTTGTATTTACCCTTCTTTTGTTTATGTAAGTCTCAAGGAAATTGGGGTAGTGGGTTTGGACACATGGGGTATAAAAGATTTTCACAAATGCTGGTCGGGGTCCTTGGCTAAGAGGAGACTCTGCCTTGGGCCCGCCGGTGTAATAAACTGCACTCCACTCTCTGCATTGTCCTTCTGAGTGAGTTTGTTTCCCAGAAAGCATGGCTATAACATTTGGTGCATGGGCCGGGAAACTCCTCACTTTGAGGAGACAGGTCTCATTTGAGGCCACCCCGAGGCTTTGTAGCTTGAATCTCCTAGAGAGGGGAAGGCGCCTCGCCCCTCTGGAAGGATTCTGCTTCTCAACGCCCGGACCTTTCACGTTAGCAGGTAGTGGACGGGAGCAGGGGAACTGAGCGCTCAGGTGAGGAGGAACCCACCCGGCAGGGTGGAAGAGGGGGCCTGATCACCCCCCTGGGAGGGACTAGAAGGAGTGGGAACCCACGGGAGCCTGGAATAGGCAGGCAGCGATTGCTTGGTACACAGGTCGACGAGCGTGCTAGGGTTTAGGAAGGAAATTTGTGAAGGTCATTTAGGAGGTGTTTCCACGCCGTCTCGGGGAAAATTATTACCAAGCGATTGCCAGGGGATTTTTAGGATAGGAAACTGGTCCTTGTATGCTCGTATTCTGCCCTCCCCCAGGAGGTGTCCTGTCTGCTGTGAAATTCTTGACCCCCTCGGAATTGTTAGGCTAGAAGGAGGGGGATACAGAAGTGAGTATGAATTGGCTTTTCTGGAGATGGCCTGGGACATGGGATATTTAACCCATCTGTGTTTTCATCCGCACCTGATCAAGCCCACCAAGGCAGAATGGACTTTAAGGGAGAAACAGTCTTGGACCATGTGATGTTCTGGTTCAGCTATGCTGACTGGCAGGTGAAGACACGCCGATCCCCCTTCTCCCTCTGGGGTCTGGCAGGTAAGGCTCTTCTCGCCCCAGTTAGGAAGGAGGCAGAATGGCAATTTAAGTGTCACTGAGTGGAAATATCAGAAGTACACAGGGTACTGAGAACTTCGTAGACAGAACGAAAAGGAAAAGTAGAAGAAGGTCCGAGAAGGTAAGCAAGATGGGGGAAAGTGAATCTAAGGCAACTGTATTGGAGTGCATGATTAAGAATTCAAAGAAGGGATTAGGAGGAGACTATGGGGTGAAGATGAAGCCTAACTGCCTCCACATACTCTGTGAGGTCGAATGGACCCCTATGGGAGCAGGATGTCCACCAGAGAACACTGTGAACTTAAAAATAGTGGAAGCAATCTATACAGTAGTCACAGGAGAGCCAGGACACCTGGATCAATATCCATCTATTGACTCATGGCTAGGGTTAGCTTGAGACCCTCCTACTTGGACAAGTTTCTGTATCCAGAAGGGAAAGGGAAAAATATTAATGGCACAAAAATTGACTGATGATAAAAAAGGAAATTCTACAGGATTTGGACGGGGATGACCTGACCCCTCCCCCATGCTGGATAATGACACGCCTGCCTCCCAGTGCTTCACCAGGACCGAAGGCCACCTTAATGCCCGATCCAGGGCCAGGTGAAGTTTCTGCAACAGCCGCTGCTCCTCCGCCAGCTTTCCCGGAGTTCATAGAGCCGCCGTTTGGGCAGGCTCCGATCCCGGTGACAGAAGCCTCTGGCCAACACTTTCAGAATCCGGCTCCAACCGAACCGCCCAAGCTATACCGCCTCTCCCAGTGAGTACTGACAAGAGGGGGAGGGCGATGTTGGAATTAAGCAGAGACCGCGCTCTGCCAGAGAGCCGGAGGAAATAAAAGAGAACAGACAGGAGACTTACAGTGCTAGCTGCTGCTCTGGAAAAGTCTATCTCGGGCCCTCCAGAAAACCTCATCTGCCCCAGGAACAGGACAGTCCTTCAGCCGGTCCCAAGGGAGGCCCTGGGCCCATTACAGCCAAACCAGTGTGCCCGGCGCGCTGAGCTTTTGGCCACTGGAAGAATGAATGCCCTAAGGCAAGGAAGGAAGAGGAAGCTCCCACAGTTGTGGGGCTTGCTGACCTGGAGATTAACTAGGGCTGCCAGGGCTCAGAGATATCAGGTCCCTGAGAGCCCATGGTGACCATAAAAGTGGGGGACCAAAACATTGACTTCATGGTGGATACAGGAGCAGAACTGTCGGTAGTAACAAAACCTGTGGCACCTCTGTCCAAAAAGACTACCGCTGTAACTGGGGTATCGGGAGGAGAGATGATTAAATCGTTTTGCCAGCCCAGAAAATGTCAGATGGGGGGCACCAAGTGATTCATGAATTCCTCTACATTCCTGAGTGCCCAGTACCCTGTTGGGAAGAGACTTGCTCTCCAAACTAGGAGCACAGGTGACTTTCTCCCCTGAGGAGAGGCCCACCTTCTGGACGGACCCTATGACTTATTTGCCCTCTCTCTCAATACCAACCCAAGATGAGTGGAGGTTGCATGAGCCTCTGAAGGCAGAACCGGGTGGGCCAGAAGAGCATGAGGGAGTTAACTCAATCATTCCCTGAGGTCTGGGCGGAAGACCACCCCCCCTCCCCCCAGGCTGGCTGAACATCATGCCCCAGTGATAATGGAACTCAAACCAGGCACCATCCCGGTTAGAGGGTGCCGGTACCTGCTATGGATGGAGGCCTGAGCCGGCATATTGCCCCACATCAATAGATTGAAACAAGCAGGCATTCTAGTAGAGTGCCAGTCGGCTTAGAATACGCCAATCCTGCCAGTCAAACGGGAAGGAGGACAGGACTATAGGCCTGTACAAGATCTCAGGCTAGTCAACCAGGCTACTGTGACTTTACACCCCACTGTTCCAAACCCCTATACCTTACTTAGCCTCCTCCCACCGAGGACTAAAGTTTACACTTGCCTAGATCTCAAGGATGCCTTCTTCTGCATACGCCTCGCCCCAGCGTCACAGCCCATCTTTGCCTTTGAATGGGAAGATCCAGTGGGGAGCACCAAACAACAGCTCATCTGGACTCCCCCACAAGGGTTTAAAAACTTCCCAGCCATCTTTGGGGAAGCCTTGGCTTCTGATCTGGACTCATTCCATCCGGAAGAGTATGGATGTCAGCTCCTACAATAGGGGGATGACCTGCTGCTGGCTGCCTGAGACCAAGGAAAAATGCTAGAAAGGGACAAATGCACTGCTCCAGCTGTTGATGGAAGCAGGTTACCGGGTGTCGAAGAAGAAGGCACAGATCTACAAAGAGGAGGCCCAGAGTTCTGAGATGGTGAATGAACCAACCGGACACTTAAAGAGACTCTCCAAGTGGATCAGAGAGACTGACTGCTCCTGAATGGACTTGCTCCCAATGGCTCTGCTCAGACTCAGGATGACCCCACAGTCCCAAGGCTATTCTCCACACGAAATTGTGTATGGGAGGCCTTCTCCCATAAGAAAACAGGTGTCAACAAATTTGCCTCAGGTAAGGGGGGATAGGATTTCACAGCAGGTGGAACTGGGTAAGGTAATAAATCGGGTAACTAAGTTTGTACAAGAAAGGGTGCCGTTCCCCCTTGGGGAACAGATTCATGAGTTTACACTTGGTGACCAAGTATGGGTCAAAGATTGGCAACATGATTTGCTAGCCCTTTGGTGAAAGGGCCCTTATGTTATTCTAACTACCCCTACTGCAGTTAAAGTTGCAGGTATTGTCCCTTGATCCATCACACCAGAGCAAAGAAGACATACCACGCTGACCCGGAGGACGCCGAGTGGACCACCCAGAAGGACCCCACCGACCCACGGGAAACCGAGATCATTCTGAGGAGGAAGAAGAAAACTAGGTCCCAGACGAGCCCTCTACAGGATGGAGCTGGGTAAACGACTCCTGCTGCTCGGCCTCACCAATGCAATTTTGAACTTGGGTATGTGGGGTTATGCCCCTGTCAGTAATAGATAGACTCCCCTGGTGTGGGTATCGTCACTCCGTTATGGGGACTTTAACAACAGAAAGGAGCTTTCCTCTCTCTCACCAACCATAACCTTTCTTTGCCCTCTGGTGTTAGAAGAAGCCATCAATGGGCCAGGGACATAGGGTTACATTTAACATGAACACCAGCCTTACGGAGATAACAAAGGCTTATACCTCATATATGAGAATTAAAGAGGAAAAGGGCTCCCTTACAAAAGGGGGACAGGCCTCCCGGTGCCTTGAGCAATACTACCAGGTCTGGGATGAATATTTCTGGATGACTCCTGAGAAAGGACAGTTGATTGCCCCTGCTACTATTTTCTGGGAACAAAAAGAACAGAAAGTTGGATTTAGAGACCATCCCCTAGACCCAAAAGAATTGTTATTTGTCCCCTGAACAAAGTAAACAAATCTTGGAAGTTACCTATCACCCCAATCAGTCTGCTCAGTGGCCCAGTTCCGACTGGAAATATAATCCTGGAACCCGCTGGGTAGCCCCCAATGGGACCCAGTGGCTCTGTGGGCTTAACTTATGGCCATGGTTACCAGTTGGCTGGGTGCTGCATTGCACATTAGGATTTGCTTTCGCCCATGGCAGAATTAAGCCTAGCCTACACCAGCCTCCAGTAAACCTGCCTTATCTGCATGCAAGATGGACACGATCTGTGTTCCAATGGTATGACTATCTTGCTGCCTTGTTTATACCCTCTGTAGGGACAACGGATATCATGGTTAAGGTAGAGGCCTTAACTAATTTCATTAAACAGGCCCTCTTAGACAGTACTAAAGCCATTCAAGCTTTGAACGAAGAACAGATTCAGATGAAGAAGGCAGTAATTCAAAATAGGATGGCATTAGACATACTCTCAGCAGCCCAAGGAGGGACTTTGGCGAATGGTGTGTACATCCCTGACCTGTCTGAAGATGTATCTGCTGCCTTGGAGGATATGCAAAATCAAGTGAAAGCCATGTCTAATGAACTGTTGTTATAGTAATCTTGATCATACTGCTTTGTGGGCCCTGCTTCCTACAATGCCTTGTGAATTTTGTAACCCAGAGGTTGATAGCATTCTCTCATGTGGGTGGCAGGAGGGCTAAGGTACAATATATCTCAAAAAATGATGCTCGTTATGGAAACTAAGAGCATCAAGAGGGGGGAATGAAGAAGGAATTCATAGTGCCTGGACTCCATCTCAGGCCTGTCTGTGCTGATCGTGCGCGGCCACCTCTCCAGTGGACTCTGAACTCTGTGCTTAGCGCCTGTGGGAATGACAATGGAAGGATAAGACCCCCCTCTGAGCAGGGGAATCTTGAAGAAGAGAAAACAGACACTAATCACCCCTGCCTCCGGACACTATCTATCAGAATGTAAGCACAGGCTTATCAGTTATTAACTATTTGGAATGTAACTGCGGGCTTATTGATTATTGACTGTTTGAACACATAACATGTGAATGATGGGGTTATTGTAGTTGTATTCACCCTTCTTTTGTTTATGTAAGTCTCAAGGAAATTGGGGTAGTGGGTTTGGACACATGGGGTATAAAAGATTTTCACAAATGCTGGTCGGGGTCCTTGGCTAAGAGGAGACTCTGCCTTGGGCCCGCCGGTGTAATAAACTGCACTCCACTCTCTGCATTGTCCTTCTGAGTGAGTTTGTTTCCCGGAAAGCATGGCTATAACAGGATCTCCTTGCAGTCCAAGGGACTCTCGAGAATCTTCTCCCACACCACAGTTTAAAAGCATCAGTTCTTCGGTGCTCAGCTTTCTTTACACATGGGAGTGTATATATGTCAATCCTAATCCCCCAATTAATCTTGTCAGCTACAAACTGGCACTTGCCAATAGCATTTGCCAGCATTCAACAGCAACAAGGGCATTTGCCATCTGCCTGTGCTGCTGTAGCTGCTGACCTTTGAAATTTCCTGAAGGGATTTCAGGGTAGAAAATGAGGCACTCTGTGCTCCAGCGAAGCTGGTAGAACAGGTCTTTAGAGAGTCAGATAATCTTTTTCAGGAACTTATTTCATGATCCCAGCACTAAATCCCTTCTTGGTGACATCAGCTTCTCCTGACTAGCAGAAAACCTTTGGAAAATGAGTGCCTGATCTCACTGAACTCCCCCTTTACCAAAACCACCCGCCCCCACTGCCTCTTTGGAACAGTTCCTCATAGCTATCTGAGGCACTGTCTCCCAGGCTGCAGGCCTCATTTTGCCCCAAATAAGACTTAACTTGCAACTCTCAAGTTGTGCATCATTTTAGTTGACAATCCCAATGTTATAGCCACACTTTCCGAGAAACAAACTCACTCAGAAGGACAATGCAGATAGTGGAGTGCAGTTTACTACACCGGCGGGCCCAAGGCAGAGTCTCCTCTTAGCCAAGGACCCCAACCAGCATTTGTGAAAATCTTTTATACCCCATGTGTACGTGTCCAAACCCACCAGCCCAAATCCCTTGAGGCTTACAAAGGAAGGGTAAATACAATCACAATAACCCCATCGTTCACGTGTTATGTGTAATCAATAAGCCCGGGGTTACATTCCAACCAGTTAATAACCGATAAGCCTGTGGTTACATTCCTTTGGATACTGTCCAGAGGCAAGATTGATTAGTGCCTGTTTTCTCTTTGGCTTCAAGATTCCCCTGCCCAGAGGGGGTCTTATCCTTCCATTGTCATTCCCACAGGCGCTAAGCACAGTGTTCAGAGTCCACTGGAGAGGTGGCCGTGCACGACCAGCACCGACAGGCCTGAGATGGAGTCCAGGCCCTATGAATTCCTTCTTCACCATGACCCAAAATCTGAGATTCAGTTCAGTACTGGTGCACAGAGGCTGTGTTCTGACATCCAGATGGATGTTGAAGGCCATTCTGTTGAGGTCTTGATGCCAAAAGCTCAGCTTCTCTGTACAGCAGTGCTGAATCAAATCTCAGAGACAGAGATTTGGGTGAAACAGAAAAAGATAGCTTCTTGTTGCTTTGCCAGGCAAGGGGGGCCACAGCGAGATCCAGCTCTCAAAAGCTGTGTCCCAGCCTGGAGGATTTGATGAGAAGTTTTATAGCAATAGTTCAATGGCGGGGTTGTTCACATGATTAGGGTGTGCAGCATCTCACGTAGTTGGTCTCCTAATCTTAATGAGCTTCTCTTGTCTCTTTTGACATCAAGGCTGTATATATTAAATATGCTTATTTAACGTATATGCAGAGTACATCATGAGAAATGCTGGGCTGGATGAGGCACAAACTTGAATCAAGATTGCTGGGAGAAATATCAATAATCTCAGATATGCAGATGACACCACCCATATGGCAGAAAATGAAGAAGAACTAAAGAGCCTCTTGATGAAAGTAAAAGAGGAAAGTGAAAAAATTGGCTTAAAACTCAACATTCAGAAAACCAAGCTCATGGCATCTGATCCCATCACTTCATGGCAGATAGGTGGGGAAATACTGGAAACAGGGACAGACTTTATTTTTGGGGGCTCCAAAATCACTGCAGATGGTGACAGCAGCCATGAAATTAAAAGATGCTTACTCCTTGGAAGAAAAGTTATGACCAAGCTAGATAACATATTAAAAAGCAGAGACATTACTTTGCCAACAAATGTCCATCTAGTCAAAGCTATGGTTTTTCCAGTAGTCATGTATGGATGTGAGAGTTGGACTATAAAGAAATCTGAGCACCCAAGAATTGATGCTTTTGAACTGTGGTGTTGGAGAAGACTCTTGAGAGTCCCTTGGGCTGCGAGGAGATCCAACCAGTCCATCCTAACGGAGATCAGTCCTGGGTGTTCATTGGAAGGACTGATGTTGAAGCTGAAACTCCAGTACTTTGGCCACCTGATGTGAGGCACTGACTCATTAGAAAAGACCCTGATGCTGGGAAAGATTGAAGGCAGGAGGAGAAGGGGACAACAGAGGATGAGATGGTTGGATGGCATCACCAACTCAAAGGATATGAGTTTGAGTAAATTCTGGGAGTTGGTGATGGACAGGGAGGCCTGGTGTGCTACAGTTTGTGGAGTCGCAAAGAGTCGGACAGACTGAGCAACTGAATCGAACTTAGCTCTTTTATCTTGCCTAAGGTGGTTTCTTGGCTCCTCCCTTGATCAGCAACTGTTGAAATCTGCTCTTTGGAACTCAGGGAAAGTCATGGATGCTGGAGTCTTGCCTACAAGAAATGGGGGACAACAAAGTCCTTCCATGCCCAGGAGTCCCACAAGGATCCATTTGGTTTCAGTCTCAGGTGGAAATGAACAATATATTATTGGAAATTTCTATAAAATGGCAAAAAAAAAACTTAGCCAAATTGTGTTCAAGTTCTAGTGTTTTGCTGAAAGTAGCACTTGCAAGCAGTGAAATTGGATATTTAGCTGAATCTATTACTAAGCAATGGAGAAGGAAATGGCAACACACTCCAGTGTTCTTGTCTGGAGAATCCCAGGGATGGGGCCGCCTGGTGGGCTGCCCTCTATGGGGTCGCACAGAGTCGGACACAACTGAAGCGACTTAGTAGCAGCAGCAGCATTAGTAAGCAAAGTGTTAAGGAGTGACCTGGATCTTCCTGTTAGGGGAAGCACACTGATTGAAACCGCCCACCCTGGCCAGGCACCATAGTAACCATTTGCATGAGTTGTTTTATGACAGGAGATCCTGATAAGGAATACGAAACTAATAAGCCACCACCAACCAGAAGAGTTCGGGAAAGGTCAAAAGGAGACACCGCTTGGCTGTCCACTTCCCAGAATCCCTCTTGCTAGCATCCATCTTGGCTGAGCGATGCGTGCGCCACCAGGAAAGACTCTGAATTAGAATGATTGGCCAAAGACCACCTGGAAACTAATCCCATCACCATAAAACCCAAGACTGCGAGCCACTCAGCAGAGCAGTTCTCCTGGGTTCCCTTACCTACTGCTCTCCACCTGGGTGCCCTTTCCCAAGAAAACCTCTTGCTTTGTCAGCACATGTGTCTCCTCGGACAATTCATTTCCGAGTGTTAGACAAGAGCCCAGTTTCAGGCCCTGGAAGGGGTCCCCCTTCCTGCAACAAACGGCGACTCTGGTGGGACTCTTCTTTGCTGAGACTGACATCCTGACCACTCGGGGTACTCAGGGGCCAGCTTGCCTGCCAATGGACCAGACCCAGCGGCTGCAACTGGGACCCTTTTGTCCCTGGTCTCCTCCTGACGCGGACAACTGGCCAGAGTGCCCCAACCAGTAAGGAACAAGAGACTTCATTGACCTCTCTCCTCTTCCCTCTCTTTTTCCTCTCCTTAGCCCTTCCTATCCTTCCTGTTTTTCTAGTCCCCCAGTCCTGGACGCAGGAATCTGGTTGAAGGGCCTCAGCTTGAGCTGAGGATTGGAGACTGATCACCTCCTCTTAGCAGAGAACTAGAATTTTCTGGTCTGGTTTCTGGTAGGGCCGAGGTCCAGTCCTCCCTTTTCTGGAAGCCCGGGGAAAATCCCGTAACACCTGGGTGTCTGCAGGTGGCAGGAGACGTCTGTAAGACCACCCCTTTTGCCCCCCTTTCCCGCCTCCTTCTCCTTCTTTCAACCTGGCTTCCTTTCCTCCTTTTGAAATCTTTGAAGACATCTGAAGTTTTGTGTCTCTATAGAAGGTTTTCTGAGAGACTATATTCTTGTATTTAAGGGAGTGTCTGATGAGGACTGCCAGGTTTATATGTGTGTGTTTTAACTCTGTTCTGTGTTGTGATTTGTGACGGCCATTTTGCTTTGTCTGGCCACCATTTAGACCTGCCACCGTTTTGTTAGAACTTGATTTTCTTTCCCTGTTCCTTGAGTTCCTTGAGACCAGCGCTCTCAGGAACACTTATCTAGACCATCTCTAACTCCTGAGACTGAGAGAAAAAGGAAAAAGCCTTTAAAAATGTTATTTATTTAAATTTTATATTGTAATATCTAATTCATGACCAAACTTAGAAAATGAAGCTAGATCTTGCACTGTGTCTGTCTAAATATGTCTTGGTATGTCTTTGTCTCTGGGTAATATTTTTTAGGTTAATTTGTAAATGAGCTCTATTTAATTGGCTTAAAAAAAGGTAAGCGCTTACAAATCAAATAATTCGAAATTAAACAATAAATTCCAGGTTCAGGTGAACTGGGAAATATTCAGTATTAAATACCTGATATTAATGTTTGTTTGTTGACCTATCTAATATAGACATGTCAGAATAATTAACATCAAGTAGAATATTTTCATTGTACCTAGGTTTAATATAAGTTAAATATTATACCTGTTACAAGTTTGTCAACAAGGAAATTACCTTGAGTGAAAAAACTTCTAAAAATGTAAATGAGATATGAGTTTATATATAAACTAGATTAAGAATAATTATTCTTTAAGAATATCTGTCTACAATAATCTCCCCAGATTGGCGTAACTTGAATTTCTCAGGGTTGTGCTAAACTAAGTATTGGAAGTCTACTAAATAATTAGGTCATTTCCAAATGAAATAAGATTTTGAAATATTTACTACTAAACACTGATTTCCTTTTACAGAAAAAAAACTAAAGAGATTTGGGACTATAAATGAATAATGTTTGATGCCATCCTAAAATATTTTAAGAAAGCAAGGGTTTTAGAAATTATCACTGGTATTTATACTCACCAATCTATAAAATGCTAATATAAAAGTTAGCTCTTGGTTGCTAAAGGAAAGCAGGAAGTGTGCTTTCAGTAAAAAAAAAAAAAAAAGATATGAAAAAATACTAAAAAGAGTTATGCATGATCAGGATTTTCTAAAATTGGATTACAATTAGTTAGATACATGGATTTTGTTAGGAATGAAACGGCCATAAGAAAACTGGTTAGAGTCAATTAGGTCCAAGATGGCGGAGCTGACTTTCACTAGACATTGAGCCTTGGTATTTACTCCCATTGTGACATATCAACAAGCTAACCATCAACATTGACTAAACCTGACCAAATGTTCTAAACGCTTTTAATTGATCTTTTCGATAAAACTTCCTAAAATGAATTCTTTTGAAGTTCCTTTGACCTCTAGCTAACTCTGGGGTGCTTCAGAGGGCCCCTGAAACATCCCAAAGAGAGATATTAAACCGTGTTTATTTGGTTGGTTAAATTACATGAAAAAGATTATCAAATGAGTAATAAATCTGCCCATGTTATAATGTATGGTAAAATTACTAATACAGATATCCTAGAAATTATATGGAGTTCTTAACATTTTGATGTATCTTGGTGTTCTAATGAGAAACCTGATGACTTCACAAAAGTTAACAAAGGACTGAATGAACCAGCGAATATGCTTATAACTTTTATGTTTTCTATCTGAAAAATTACAGGTTTGAATCTTGTGTTTTTTGGGAGTAGGGAAAACCTTCCTCTCAAACTAATTATGAAAATAATTTGGTAAAATTATACATTATAAACAAAACAATTATATTTTCTCTCTGACTCCTCCAGAAATTTGAAACTCTTAGGTTTCCAGTAAGTTTATCAAATGAGCTAGGAAGGTTATCTCACTAACAGGTACAAAAATCTCAAAAAATTTTTGAGACCTTAAAAAGAAAAGAGTTCACCTAGATTTGTTAGGCAAAATCTGTGATAAGCCTTTGGTGTGAGTTTCCCAGCCCTGTTTTATATTAAAAATTCAGTTTGAGATTCTATAAGTGTTTCAGCAAAATAAAAAGTCTATAATCAATTATGATTATATAAATCATCAGACCAAAATTAGTGAGAACAGACCTATTTTGCAAACAAACTAGCCTTAATTTGGTTATATTTGATAAAAATGAGGGTAACTTTGGGGAGAAAGAGATATTTCAAAAAATGTTAAATCCCAGTTTGTTAATGGAGGTCTGCATGTAGTAAGACTCATTTCTTGGATAGTTCCTTGCTGCTATGTGATATTAATGCAAAATTTAACTGAATTCTTAAACACCCTAGGTTTGTTTCTGAAGCTTATCTCAGTAATCTATCTTTGGATGAAGATCAGATGCCTCATGACCTGCAACCAGGACTGGAAAAAGACATAATTTAAGGGACTGTCTCCAACCTGGATGGAAGGACTTTTTATCAGGTACTCTTAACTAGCTCATGCACAATGAAACTGAAGGGAAATTAACTCTTAGATTAATTCCCACTTCCAAAGGCCCCTACACTGGATTGGTCTATAGAGAAGACAGCTGACCTGATCTCACCTTAAAATGATGCTCAAACAGGAGAAACTACACTACACCAGGATGAAAAGACAGCGACATCAGAGGTAGACAGCTTGCCCAAGATGCTGGACCTGATTCATATGATCATTTATAATGTTTTCTTGACTTCTTAGACCTTTGCATATAAATCAAATGCTTTTCTATTATAGGCCTGATCCTATGCTAGTTTTAGAAATCAATGCAATTGTTGGGTTTGTGGCCAATTACCTGTGTCTAGTTCTGGGTTACATTAGTAAATTTCTCTACTACAAGGCTCTAACTGGTTGGCCCTGAAAAAATTCACTTAAAAAAAAAATTATAGTCGTATTCAGTCACTGTGATATTACTAGATGGGACCCCTCACCGGGCCAATTAATAATGCCTGCTCTGACTCTGGCCATAAATTTGAGCTTTTTTTCTATTACTCAAGCTCAATCAGAACGACAAGATAAGTTTCAGCAAAGGAAAAAGAAATCTCCCACAATTATGAGAAAGATTCATATAGATAACACCAGGCTATGATAATTTTGGTTTAACGTCTCCTCTGTGTTGGAAACAATTAAATCATACTAAGGATAATCAGTCTAGTAACACTAGAAAACTGGGCTATGTGCCTTATAGATGGTGGTGTGAATGTATAATTTCCCTGAAAGATAAAGATTTGTACAGAGTAGACTAAGTCAGACGACCTGGGATATACTGGGCTACATCTAATGGAAGCTCTTAACTTAAGTCTTACTTGTGACTTTACTAATACTGCTGGCTATGTTCTTTATATTTCACCTGTTTTACAAAATTGCTGTTTCTTACACTGCCAAATGTGTGACTGAGGCCTCTGATAGAATAATATATAGTTCCCTATGAGATCAATGATGATAACAGTGTAACTCTAGACATGAGAAAAAGCAACAAGAGGGAATGTTTTCCTGGACCAAGAGGCTAGTAAGACAGGTGGTCCAGAGAATTTTGGATACTGTTTTATGGCCTAGTCCAGTAACAGCACATTTTGTGGCCTGTCAACAAAATCTTTGCCAAACCTGAGAATGGACATTCTCAGCACCATGGGATAAAATGGTCATGAAATGCCCCCCTCAAAATCATGGTCAAGTTTATGAGCAAAAAGGGGCTCTGCCAACTGAAGATTGACACTTGCCATCTACATCTACAGAGATTAAATCATGGCCACTGCAACTGCTGACTTTCATTGGCCCTGAAAGGAGTTCCGAGTGAAAATCAGGAATGAGGCACTCGGTGCTCTGAGAAAAGCTGGCAGAACAGGCCTCCAGATAGTTAGATCTTTTCAGGAGATTTTATGAGTCCCAATTCTTGCATCTTCTCATACCTAGAGAAACACTGACGTCATTAATGGTGACATCTGCTTTGGCTATTAAGGAAAATTTTACAATTAAAAGTCAAAATAGAGTACTCAGCTATGGTTCAGACACCCTGGGAAATAAACAGGTGTTACTATGGGTGTGATTTCAGATCAGACGTTGTACTGCTAAACACTGGAGTTTTCTGAGTCATGTCAGGCTTAGATGCCACCATTCTCAAAACAATGTCTGCTGGAAGCTAGTAACTTAAATACCTTACTTTTTATAAAACTAGGCAACTGGCCACCTGGCTAAAAGTCTCCCCAAAATGCCAGGTCCAGACTGAGTTTCAGGCCTATTCTTCTAAAAAGGAAGAGATTTATTTTGTCTATTAAAATTCCAGTTATCCCTCCTCCAGCTACTTCTAATTGGGTCTATTACAACAAAATGGCAGACCAAGAGATTGAGATTTTAATCATACAAAGCTCAGATCTAGGACTTGGACCTCTAGAATACTTCCAACTCAGTGTCTCCTCTCCAAGCTGAGGCAGTCCTATGCCCCATTTTGACAGGAAGTTATCACAGTCATAGTTGCCCTGTTCCCTAAATTAAAACTGAGCAGGACCCTGTGGGGTGGCGACTCTGGAGTACAGATCTGCTGTGTGTTCTCCATTTCTCACCTGTAGGATATAGGCTTCATTCAGCCTCCTTGACCTTCCCTGAGTTCCAAAGGGTGGATTCAAATGATTGCTAATCAGGGAAGGGAGGGAATACAGAAACAGAGGAGAAACAATCAAATGGTGGTACAGCCTTGAGACTGGGTCCCAGTTCCTACCCAAAGAAATATGCATAACAATGTCTTTTGAGTTCTTCTACAGAACTGGAGCCCCCACCCAGGTGGAGGATGGTAACTTCAGACTAAACAGAAGATTCCTGGAGCACAGCTTTGTTGCTTCACCACCAGCCAATCAAAAAAAAAAAAAAGTCACAAACCCTGCAGCCCTCACCCCAAATGTTGCCTCCTGTTTCTGGGGACCAGTGATGACCATCCTGTTAGGTCTCCTGTTTGGCCCCTGTCTATTTCTTCTCTGAGAGGCGCCAACAGTTTCAAACTAAATTGCTGTTACTACAAGAGTAAAAGCTGGTTTCAGATGTGGAACACCCCAACTTAGATCAGGTAGAGAGAGACTTCTGCTCTGCTAGGCAGGCCTACGCCCAGGCACAGTAGGAAGAAGTTACAGAAGAAAGAGACCTCCACCCCTATTCCCAAGAAACATCTTGAGTATGAAGTCTCTCAGGGGGGGAGTTGTTAGGGGAAGCACACTGATTGAAACCGCCCACCCTGGCCAGGCACCATAGTAACCATTTGCATGAGTTGTTTTATGACAGGAGATCCTGATAAGGAATACGAAACTAATAAGCTACCACCAACCGGAAGAGTTCGGGAAAGGTCAAAAGGAGACACCACTTGGCTGTCCACTTCCCAGAATCCCTCTTGCTAGCATCCATCTTGGCTGAGCGATGCGTGCACCACCAGGAAAGACTCTGAATTAGAATGATTGGCCAAAGACCACCTGGAAACTAATCCCATCACCATAAAACCCAAGACTGCGAGCCACGCGGCAGAGCAGTTCTCCTGGTTTCCCTTACCTTCCTGCTCTCCACTCGGGTGCCCTTTCCCAAGAAAACCTCTTGCTTTGTCAGCACATGTGTCTCCTCGGACAATTCATTTCCGAGTGTTAGACAAGAGCCCAGTTTCGGGCCCTGGAAGGGGTCCCCCTTCCTGCAACATTCCTACCTGCTTTACTATGATGAAACAAATTTTCACAAATTGAAGTGAAGTCATTCTGGGGAAGTCATTCTGACTTATATATAAGTTAAGTTGAATTTTTTTTTCTTACCAAATTAGACAAGGAATTTTTATGCTTACACCAAATGAGTCATCCAAAATAACATAATATGATGATGTTTTAAAACTTACAAAATAACTTATAGTACTATCAACACAATTCAATAGGAAATGTGAAAACACACCATATCTGACTAGGTCAAACATCTGCTATTTTGGTAAAGTGTCCACATTGAAAGCAGTTTAAAAAGCAGCCCCTGTTTTTCTAAAGTAAAGTGCATGCATGATAAGTTGCTTCAGTCATGTCCGATCCTTTGCGACCCTATGGACTGCGGCCTGCCAGTCTCCTCTGTCCATGGAACTCTCCAGGGAAGAATTCTGGAGTGTGTTGTAGTACCCTTCTCCAGGAGACCTTCCTAACCCAGGGATCAAACCCTTATATCTCCTGCCTTGGCTGGCGGGTTCTTTACCACTAATGCCACCTGGGAAGCCCAAAGAAAAGTAATGACAGTGAATAACTCATCATATTCTTTGAATATTACACTGCTTTCACACAAATTCAGGAGAATGATACCCTGAACACAACTTATTTCACATTAGTGAACAAATCTAAAATTTTAATGAAGTTTTGACTTTTGGCCAGGAGATAAACTGTCTAACCTCTTAAACTCTAATTCTAAAAATGGCTCTATGACTTGTCTTTAAGTTTAAAAAAAAAAAAAAAAGTATGAAAAGCATGAAATACACTTGTATTTATGTCTGAATTCAGAAACTAATGAGAAACTAGTTAACACAGGGAGCTCTACTCAAAGCTTTGTGGTGACCTAAATGGAAAGGAAAGCTAAATAAGAGGGGATGATGTAGACATGCATTCTTAGTAGTATCCAACTCTTTGCAACCTCATGGACTGTAGCCTGCCAGGCTCCTCTGCCCTGTCCATGTCCTGTATGTATATATACATGTAACTGACTCACTTTGCTGTTATAGTAGAAACTAACACACCATTGTAAAGCAACTCTACCCTATAAAAATCAATTCCAATTTTATGCTAATTAAAATAGCCTGTTCAAGCATACATTGTACATCTGCTTTAATTATTAAAGAAAAGGGCACACTGCCCAGAGGTAAAGAATGTCTGCCTTAAAAATAAAAATGAGTTGATCAAGTCCTGCAGGAGCTCTTCTCCTCCGCTACATGGCCCTCCTTAGACTGCCCAAGAAGCGTGGGACCTTCATCGAGTTCCGGAACGGCATGCTGAACATCTCACCCATCGGCCGGAGTTGCACCCTGGAGGAGCGAATCGAGTTCTCCGAACTGGACAAGAAGGAGAAGATCCGGGAGAAGTTCGTGGAAGCCCTGAAAACCGAGTTTGCCGGCAAAGGACTGAGATTCTCTCGTGGAGGCATGATCAGCTTTGACGTCTTCCCCGAGGGCTGGGACAAGCGCTACTGCCTGGACAGCCTGGACCAGGACTGCTTTGACACCATCCATTTCTTTGGGAACGAGACCAGCCCTGGCGGGAACGACTTTGAGATCTACACCGACCCCCGGACAGTCGGCCACAGCGTGGTGTCACCGCAGGACACGGTACAACGATGCCGCGAGCTCTTTTTCCCAGAGACAGCCCACGAGGCATGACCAGGGCCCACACCTGCCCCTCAGAACTTCCAGGGAGCTCTGCCCACGCCTGAGAGAGCCCCTGGCCCTGGCGTTGGGGGGTGCCGAGGCACCTCCTCTGGCCCAGGACCCCTGCCTCGTGTTACCTACTGAAGGCCCAGCTCTGTGGGCCCGGGGTCTGTGTGGATGGCCACCCGCAGCTGGTCAGCTCCTGGTGGGCCTGGCTTCCGTCCTCCAGCCTGATCCGATGGCCCTGGCTGCAGCTGCTGCCCGGATTCTTGGCAGAATAGGTTTCTGTCTACGCGGGACGAGTGTGCGAGTGTTGGTACGAGATAGAGCCTGCCCTGCCTGCCTGCCTACCCTCTGTGGGGTGCAGAGCAGTGGGGACTGTGCACATTCGTGAGAACTTTATCTCATGGACATTAAACCCTGTGGAGCGTGAAAAAAAAAATAAAATAAAAAAAATAAAAATGAAATGTCTCCCCGGAATGCCAATACTGGTACTCCTTCTATGTAAGACTCCCTTCCCAGGTACTAAAGCCATACTGACTCACTATGGATGTGCTGATCTGTTTTTTTGAAAACCTGAAGGACTATATTCCTGACATGTTTGATGTTCTTTGTTCTCACAAGATATAAAACTGTCCTGTAAACCATGCTTCTCCGGAGTAGCTCCTCAGAGTTATCTGAGAATCTGTCATGGGGGCTGTGGACCTCAGTTTGGTGCAAATAAAATTCTTTTGTATTCCAATGACAATTTGCTTATTGATTATTTTTATTGACAAGAAAAATGCAAAAGGAGAGAAATTACTTATTGGTGTTATTGTTCATCAAAAATGAAGTAGAGGATTTCCATGGTGGTCCGGTAGTTAGGAATCAATCTTGCCAGTGTGGAAACCAACATGCTATGTGCTGCCAAAATACAATGGATATATACATAGGATAGACAGTCCCATTCCGAAAGGGAAAAATAGGAGTGAAGAAAGAACAGGTCCCACATAAGTGCTCAGCAGTCAGAGAAGCCACCGCAGTGAGTCGCCCGGGCAGATAGAGATAGCTTGTGTGGAGCAGCGAAGACCCAGAGCCGCCACATAAATAAATAAATAAAATTTTTTAATTAAAAAAAAAGTAAAACATGAAGACTTGGAAAACTCTCAGCCTATTTATGTTGTGAAAAATGAGAAAGCAAGATTGAGACAGGCTAAGGGTATAACCCAAAGTGATTGTTTCTTAAGGCGACTGGTATCAGATCAACCATCTGGACAGAAGTCATTCTTGAAGAGAGCCAGAAGAATGAGCCTGAAGGCAGCTCAGAGATCTTTAGGGCCGCCTGAACTCTCAGAAGGGCTGAGTACAAAGGCTCTGGAAGTGGAGCAATTTCACCAGGGGTGCCTCCTGCACCTACAGAACCTTGGCATGTCGGGCCCAGTGTGGCCTCACGTCTTAGGTTCACGCCTTGCACTTTGGCACCATGCTCTTTGGCCACACTGGGTGTGGGTTCCAGCTGGCAGGGGTAGCTGCCACTCCAAAGGTAGCAAACTCTGGCAACAAAGGTAGCAAACTCTGGCAACAACTTTCTTCATCAGCAGAGTGCAAGGGCCCAGGGGCATGGCTGCCTCCACCTAGGTTTCAAAGGGCAGGGCCACCACAGAGAGCCGTCTTCAGGGTCCAGGGGAGTGAGGGTGGGGCACTCCACTGACTTCACACTGGCAGCGTCACCTGCACTTGACCTCAACCAGGAAAAGAGACAGAGTTAGGACTGCAGCCCCGGAGGGCATGGAAGACAGGGCGTACAGCTGAAGAGGATTATTCTTTAGTCTCTAAGGCTTAGTTTTGTTTGATTCATTGGGTTTTAGACTTACCTGGGATCCGTTCATTCTTCGTCCCTGTTTTTCCCTTTTGGAATGGGACTGTCTATCCTATGTATATATCCATTGTATTTTGGCAGCACATAGCATGTTGGTTTCACAGGCTCACAGCTGGAGAGCAATGTGCCAGAGGAGGAATCATACTTGAGTCTCACTCCTATCTTATTTCAATGGTATATATATGAGACTTTGGATTTTAGATTTCGTACTAAAATAAGTTAAGACTTTTGGCTGTTGGTATGCAATGAAGGTGTTTTTCATGTGAGAGGAACACGAATTGGGAGGGGGCAGGAGTGAAATGCTACAGACTGAATGTGTGTGATCTCTTACACATGACATCAAAAGAACAAACAAACAGAAATACACTTTATCAAAATTTAAAAAGCTTTTGTGCATCAAAGGACACTATCAAGCAAATGAAAAGACAACTCGAAGAATGAGAGAAAGTATTTGCAAATCATATATTGGATGAAAGTCCAGTGTTCAGGCTATATAAAAACTCTGACAGCTCAACAACTAAAAGACAAGTAACTCAATTTAAAAATGGCAAATGGGGACTTCTCTGATGGTCCTATGACTGAGACTCTGCATTCCCAAAGCAGGTGGCCTGGTTTCAATCCCTGGTCAGGGAACAAGATCCCATGTGCCACAACTAAGATCCAGTGCAGCCAAATAAATATTTTAAGATACATAATATACATGTAAATAGAAATGGTCAAAGAACCTTAAGAAAATATACACACACACAAAAAAAGAAAATATACAGATGGTCAACAAGCACATGGTAGGGTGCTCAGTCATCATTATTAGGAAGTTGCAAATCAAAACCACAATGAGTTGTGGTATGTGAATTATATATTTATAAAGCTGTTAATAAACAAAACTTGTGGACATAAATTCCAGCCCCTCTGAACTTGTCAGCATTATCTTGGCAAGTTACTTGACTTCTCTGAACCTTCCTTTGTAAATTGTAAGTTTTTCTTTCCTTCTCATTTATTCAATGTTTATACACAGTATCCTTCTCAAGGGGGAACTAAAAAGTCAAAGATACATCACAGGCTACACTTGCAACCTAAAGCTATTGGTAAATGATCAAGTGGTTCCTGTTGATAGGGATAGAATAGGATAGTTATACAGGTAGTTGTAGAAATCTCAGTATGGGATTATAGATAGAGAGGGAAACTGAGGGAACTTTGGAAGACCCCTGTAAATTAATGTTTGCTCAAGAAAGCTGTCAGATTATCATGGAACAGTGCAGGCTTGCTTAAATATAATGCCATAAATAAAAGCATGAGATATGCCACATGTCATTAAGTGAAAGAAAAAAATGAAGCCTGATTGTAAAGCAATTATCCTTCAATAAAAAATAAATTAATTTTTAAAAAATGAAGCCTGAGTTATGCTGGTCGAGTTCAGCAAGGTAACAATCCTGAGGATCAAGAATAGAAATTTGAGGGAAAGGTGACATTCCAAAGTAGGAGACCCTCATTATACGGATGTCTGAGATGATTTAACACACTTTAGTATAAATTACCACCCTTTTGCTAATTTGAATAAGTGCTATGACAGTCCTAGTTTGACCTCATAGGGGCAGACAGTCTCCTGCCCTGTAAGAAGAAGGAGCTAGTGATGTAAGCCTAACAATCTTTTCCTCCTCCCCCACTTATGTGGATTATCAAATTGCAGCCCACTTAATCCTGGGGTTTTGTAGCCCACTTAATCCTGACAGCTTCCCTAGTGGCTCTGATGGTAAAGCGTGTGCCTACAATGCGGGAGACATGGGTTCAATCCCTGGGTCAGGAAGATCTCCTGGAGAAGGAAATGACAACCCACTCCAGTATTCTTGCCTGGAAAATCCTATGGATGGAGGAACCTGGTAGGCTACAGTCCGTGGGGTCACAAAGAGTTGGACATGACTGAGTGACTTCACTTTAATCCTGGGGTAGAGCCCCTTTGCCTGCCTGCTTGCATCTTTCACAAGCATCCTCTATTAATAAATCTACATCTTGCTTACCACTTGGCCTCTCACTGAATTCCTTTTGCACTGAGACACAAAGAACCTGAGCCTCAGTAAGTCCAGACACCAGGTGAGTGATTCTGATTAAAAGACTGCGGGTTCAAGTCCCAATCTGAGTTTAGGCTGGGTGTGAGTCTGGGCATATAGGTTCAAGTCCAAATCAGAAGTGCATGGTTCACTGTCAAACTCTGAAGTATTTGGTTTAATTCAGATTTGACTACAACAGTGGTTTTCGGTTTTGTCTGAGACTCTCGGTCACATCCGCACAGCTTACTATGTACCAAACCCTATTCTGAGCATCTTATGAATACTATCTCATTGAATCTTCATAATAATCACAATAAGATAGATACCATTCTTTTTCCTTTACGGATGAGAACACCGAAACCAAATAGTTATATATCTTCCCCAAAGTCACAGATAGCAGTAAGTAATTAGTTGAGCCAGGATTGAACTTCAGGCCATCTGGCTCCAGAGTCTATTCTCTTAACACTTTGCTCTGCTGCCTCTCAAATAACCAAGTACAAGTAGGCCATACATCCACCACACACACACTCCTACACAGCATCTACCTGCCTACAGAAAACTGAAATAAAAGCTTCACTGGAATACTTACCCAGAAGAATGTCCTATAGTATTTGCTGTAAATAGCCCCTTCCCTGGTGGCACAGTAGTAAAAAAATCTGCCTGCAATGCAGGAGACACAGCTTTGATCCCTGGGTCAGGAAGATCCCTCGCACAAGGAAATGGCAACCCACTCCAGTATTCTTTCCTGGGAAATCCCATGGACAGAGGAGCCTGGCAGGCTACAGTCAATGGCATTGGAAAAGAGTCGGACTTCAAACAATTTGCTACAAATATTCTATATATAATAGTTTAATGCTAACATGACCCTTTAAATTGATTAGACAACAAAATAACTCCTTGACTCACTAATAGATAGTGGTGCACAACTTATAAAACACAAGATTAGAATAGCAAAACTCTTCCCCAGTTGGTCAGAATTTCCTTTATTCTGCTAAGTTGCTGATGAAGAAAGTAACCTTGATAACACTGAATGGATTTTAGAAAGTTTAATGATCTTAAACAAAATAGAGCTCACTATTTGAAAATGAGGGCTCTTCTTACATGGATCAACATAATTCTTTTTTCCTGAGTAGATTTAGGAGCAGGATTGAAATAGCCTGCCCCAGTAGCTGCCTAAGTCATACCCACTCTCAGGACAACACAACTCAAATCCAACTTTCTCATAAGTCTTTCCTAACCACTGAAATCAATCTCCCTCTCCCTTGGGGCTTCCCAGGAGGCTCGGTGGTAAAAGAATCCACCTGCCAATGCAGGAGACTCAAGAGATCCCTGGGTCAGGAAGAACTCCTGGGGTAGTAAATGGCACCCGCCCCCACCAAGTATTCTTGCCTGGAAAATTTCATGGAGCCTGGCAGGCTATAGTCCATGGGGTCACAAAGAGTCAGACATGACTGAACACACACGCACATGCAAATATTTGCTTCTTTCCTCCAGGGTAACTTACTGGTCTGACCTCTTACTTAGACTGTAGATTGCTAAGGAGATGCCTTTTTCTTTACTTCATATTCCTCACCAGGCCTTGCATATAGGATGCATAATAACATTTACTGAATTGGATTAAATAGAATTGATGTGCTGCGCTTAATTGCTCAGCCATGTCTGACTCTTAGCAACCCCATGGACTGCAGACTGCCAGGCTCTTCTGTCCGTGGGGATTCTCCAGGCAGAATATGGGAGTGGGTTGCCATGCCCTCCTCCAGAAATAGAATTGATAGTAATTCCTTAATAGTATTTTAGTAGAAAGGAAAAAAGACACTAAAAGAGTCTGTAAAAGACAGCTAAATTGATTAGAAGCATTTGATCTGAGAAATAAAACAGGGTGGGAATTCCCTGGTGCAATGGTTAGGACTCAGCACTTCTCACTGTTGCAGGTCAAGTCCTGCAAGCCTCATAGCTGTGGCCAAAACAAGCAAAAACAAACAAAAAAACCCACTAACCCAAAACAGTGTAGGACTAGGGACTGTCTTTTTGTTATCTTTCCTGTTGAACCATTTCAAACCAGACATATTCATTACTTTGAATTCATAGATTCAATACTTACTAAAGAAAAAAGATCCAGTTGGATAAGCTAACATCTAAATTCCTCCAGCTCTAAAATTCAGACTTCAGAGCCAGGAGTGAAGGCTTCCATACCAGAATTACAAGATAACTATTGGAAGTTCCTCCTTCATCACAACCTAGTCATCATTTCTGCACAGTCCTCCTCAGTAATCTTTAAAGTAACTGGGAACTTTCTTCACTGACCTGTGTAATTACTAAGTTTCATGGCCTTTTGTTTTGAATCCATTAGAACTACTTGAGAAATAGCTGGTATGAGAATACTCTCCTTTCTGTCTTACTGAAAGCAAGACATAAATCTCCCCAGTGAAAGGTACTGTACGATCATAAACTTGTATTTGGCAGCTACAAGAAAAAATCGCAGAGACTTCAGAATTTTCAGGAAATCTATAATGGAATTCTACATTGTGGAATTGTCACTTTATCCCCCATAACAGTGTAGGGGCTGTTTAAATAAGAGGGAGAAATGAATGTGAATTATTTGTGAACTTCCATTATCTGTGATCTCCCTGCCTCTTAAATATAAAGGGTGACCATTAGCGACCCACGTGACAGAAGTGTCTTTCCAAGCACCATAGTGTCTCACAAAAAGCCCCAGTTCATCTACAGTTAAGGACTGAATTGAGGGGCTTCTCTGGTGGCTCAGTGGTAAAGAATCCGTCTGCCAATGCAGGAGACACGGGTTTGATCCCTGATCGGGGAACATCCCACATGTCTCAGAGCAACTAAGCCAGTGTGCCGCAACTATTGCAGCTGTGCTTTATTTATTTTTATTTATTTTTTTTTTGCAGCTGAGTTTTAGAGCCAGGAGCCGCAGCTACTGAAGCCCACTCACCCGAGAGCCCGTCCACAACAAGAGAAGCCGCACCGACGAGAAGCTCAAGCCCTGCCACTAGAGAAAAACCCACCCAGCAACGAAGACCCAGTGCAGCCAAGAACAAATAAATAAAAATTAATTTTTTTTAGAAAAAAAGAACTGAAGTGATAGAGAACTAACGAGAACCTAGTCTACGGCTCAGGGAATCCTGCTCCGTGCTCTGCGGTAACCTAAATGGGAAGGAAATCCAAAGCAGAGGGGACATATGCACACCGAGAGCTGATTCACTTCGCTGTACGGTGGAAACCAACACAACATCGTAAAGCAAATGTTCTCCAAAAAAAATTAATTTTTAAAAAAAGAACTGATTTTCCTTAAAATACATATAAGGGACATTTATTAAGCTCTTCCTTCACACGAGACCAGAGTTGGGTCCTTTATTTCAATAAACAATATGTAAGATTTTTGTTTTACATCACCACTTATATATTGAATACTCACACACATCAGCTACTGAACAAGATTACATAGGTCATCTTTAGGCAAGGTGATCTTCTTCCCACTTTATTATTTATCGGGGGGGCAATGATGTTTTTAACCTGGATAAAGATACAATAACTAAAGCATAATATATGTTTTTTGCAAGTTCTAATAGATGGAGTGAAAAAAAAAAAAAAAACTTATCCAAATCCTGTTCTTTCTTGTGGAAACAGTCTCCCCCGATATGATCAGAATTTTCCTGGGGCTTGATTATTGCTGCCCTTGAAAGGACAAAACTTCCTCCTCCTCCAGAAACCATGCAGAGCTCAAACTGAAATCTGATATAGCGTCCTTTTCTCAGCCTGCGAGAACAATTGGCCTTCTCCCGAGGTTCCTTTTATACAAGAAACTACATCCGCATCCGTTAACCAGGGTGGGGGAACCATCAAGTTTCAAGAAAGCCTCTGGACTGAGGACACTGCCAGTTAGCCTTGTAACTTTAAAAGGAATTGATCACATTTACCAAAACAAGTGGCAACTAACCCTCCAAGGTCGGCCCGCGAGACCATGAGAAAGTGAGGAAAAGATGAGTCTCGCAGCGCACCCTAAACTAGAAAGCTCCCCTCTCGGCTGGGTTTTTGTCCCTCCCAGATTTCTGAGCTGACGAGCAATCGTTCCGCACTGCAGCCTGAGCCAATTGCCAAAGACCTAGCCAAGCCCAGCCCAACGGAAGGAACGGTTGTTTGTTTCTCTGCGATAAAGGAGCCTTTCCTTGTTCTCGCTTTTATACTCGCCAGTCTTTGATGGAACAATCTCCCAGAAGCAATTTAGAGTGACTGGTTAAAACGAAATATACCCAAAGCTCGCAGCAACAAAAAAATGATGAAATTCCTTCTGTCCGTCTTCCTGCTTCTGCCCTTTTTGCTCGTCTGCATCGTAGAGTCTCTCCTGAAGCTCTTTATTCCTAAGAAGAGAAAATCAGTCACCGGAGAGATCGTCCTGATTACCGGAGCTGGACACGGAATTGGCAGGCAGACTGCCTACGAATTTGCCAAACTTAAGTGCAAACTGGTCCTGTGGGATATAAATAAGGTAATAGTGCTTACTGCTTTTTACTTTCTAGTACCTTTCATCTGTGTTGCATTTTGCTGGCAACAGCCCCTTACAGCATCTCTGTTAAGTAAGTAGGAAAAAAATTACTAGTATTGCCATTTTATAGAAGGGGGAAAAACATGCATCATTTAATGTGTTGGTGTTCACACTAGTGGCTCAGATGGTAAAGCGTCTGCCTACAATGCAGGAGACCTGGGTTCAACCCCTAGATCAGGAAGATCCCCTGGAGAAGGAAACAGCAACCCACTCCAGTACTCTTGCTTGGAAAATCCCATGGACAGAGGAGCCTGGTAGGCTACAGTCTATGGGGTCCCAAAGAGTCAGGACACCACTGAGTGACTTCACTTTCACTTTTTTCACATGATAAGGAACCTAGAGAATGTAAGATTTCCAGTTATTGCTTATCACTAAGTTGACATTATAAATTTGTCTTCAGTTCAGTTCAGTTGCTCAGTCGTGTCCAGCTCTTTGAACCTGATTTCACTAATCCCTCTGGCTTCTATTTTTTGACTGTGAGCAGCATGTGGGATCTTCCCCAATCAGGGATGAAACCTGTGCCCTCTACATCGGGAGGGTGGAGTCTTAAATCTTATCCTGTAGGAAAAGTCATGGCTTTAGCTAGTGTGTTAAAAAAGAGGTTTGCACCTATTAAGAGAAAAATCTTGCAGCTACTGAGATAAGTACATTTAAAAGATACCCAACAGAAAGCAACATTACTTTGTCATAGTAATTTCCAAGAGAAATTTTTAAATCACCTTTTAGTTAAAAACAATGGGAAAAAAAAAAACTTTCAAAGTAATTCCCAGAATAGGTGTACCCTGAGGAAGGGAGATGAACTTAGACTCTTACCTTTTATTATTTGACCAGTGTTGGATGGACAAAGGGGCTTGGGGGAGCCACACGATGCCAAGAAACACCATCCCTTAAACAACATCCAATGCTATAAACAAGAATTCAGGGGGCTGAGGTTGGCTGAGAGCTAACCTGGCTTCCCTGGTGACTCAGAGGGAAAGAATCCACCTGAAATGTAGTAGCCGCGGGAGATATGAGTTCAGTCCCTGAGTGGGGAATATCCCTTGGAGGAGGGCATGGCAACCCACCCCAATATTCTTGCCTAGAGAATTCCATGGACAGAGGAGCCTGGCAGGCTACAGTATTTAGGGTCGAAAAGAATCTAACACAACTGAAGCAACTTAATACACATGTACGAGAGCTACCCAGTGAATGGGTGATTGAGATGCCATCAACAGATACCATTCACTGTCTGTTGCACAAATGTTAAGAACACAGTGGCAAACAAGAGATAGCGTCCCCTGCTCTCAATCTCGTAGGAAAATAAGCATAAATAATTACATGTCAGTGAAAGGTAGAAACTAGGCCCAGCCTCCTCTGGACGTGGTCACAGCAGTAAGTGGCAGGCAGAGTGGTGTGGTCAGATAACTCCGCACTTCATGGCTAACTTACTCAGCATCGTGGGTAGTTTCCTAGAACCTTAAGTTCCTTTACTGCAAAATCAATAAGATAAGCGTACTTTCCTTAGAGGGATGGGAAATAAATAACTCACCCAAAGCATGTAGTAGTATCTGCCATGTGGTAAACACACCAAGTGTTAGTTATTATTATTCCTTCACAAAATGAAGTTTAAGCTAAAGTTCAAAGGTGTATGAGTTTGGTTATGCGTCTAGATTCGTGACTCCCAGAGCCCAATGCTAGTTTGTACAAACTTTTTTCTGATCTGGAGTGAAGTACATTTGGTGGTGGTGGTGTAGTTGCTAAGTCTTGTCCGACTCTTTCGACCACGCAGACTGTAGCTTGCCGGGCTCCTCTGTCCATGGGATTCTACAGGCAAGAATACTGGAGTGGGTTGCCATTTCCTTCTCCATTACTCAACAAATACTTATTGAGCACCTACTATCTGCCAGAAACTTCTAATGCAGAACTGAGGATACTGCAATGAGGAAAACGTTATGAGCTAGGGACAATAAACAGTATATACTAAAATATGTAATTGTTGGATGTTTTTAAGTATAATTGAAAAATAAAACATGAAAGGGGATAGGGACTCTGCCTATACTGTGGGGATGGCAGAGGTGGGAGTGTTGATCTTGTACAGAAGGCCTCACCAAGATGGAGGCAGTTGAGTCAAAGTCAGAAGAGGCTGAGGGTACAGTGAGTCTCTGGCTTATCTCTGCAGAGAGGGATCCACAAAGGCAAAGCCTGGCGTAGAAGGGAGAGAAGTCAAAGAAAGCTCTGTGTTACTGTTGTTTGGGTGCAATAGTAGATATTAGCCACCAGCCACTTGTGGCTGTTTAGTGTTTGAAATGTGACTTGGCAGAATTAGAATGTGCTTGAGGTATGAATGGCTTCCCTGGTGGCTCAGATGGTAAAGAATCTGCCTGTAATACAGGAGACTAGGGTTTAATCCCTGGGTCGGGAAGATCCCCTGAAGAAGGAAATGGCAACCTGCTCCATTATTCTTGCCTGAAGAATTCCATGGACAGAGGAGCCTGGTGGGCTGCAATCTATGGGGTCGCAGAGTCAGACATGACTGAGCAATTAACACTTATGCTTGCTTATAGATATAAATACTCATGGGATTTCAAAGACTTTCTTATTAATTACTTTTACATGGATTGCATGTTGAAATGATTATATTTCCTAATAATAAATATTTCAAAACAATAATATTTGGGGCATAATAAGTTATATAAAGGGGATCCCCTGGTGGCTCAGATGGTAAAAGCGTCTGCCTGCATTGTGGGGGACCTGGGTTTGATCACTGGGTCAGGAAGATCCCCTGGAGAAGGAAATGGCAACCCACTCCAGTACTCTTGCCTGGAAAATCCCATGGATGGAGGAGCCTGGTAGCCTACAGTTCATGGGGTGGCAAAGTTATATAAAATGTACTAAATTAAAAAAAATTTAATGTGCTACTAGAACAGTTAAAATTAAATATATGTGGCTCACAACATATTTCTGTGGGATGGCTCTGGCATAGAAACTGAAGGAACAGCAGCTTCAATTATGAAGGTTCCTGTAGGCTGTTTGTGCTTCAGCTTTTACTAAGGAAGCCAGTGGAGGGTTTGGAACCAGTTTCTATGAAGAGGTTCCTCTGGCTACTGGGTTGCAGGGAAAGCAGATAGGAGACTATTGTGATAATCCAGGTAAGAGATGGGCTTGCCTGGTGGCTCAGCTGGTAAAGAATCCACCTGCAATGTAGGAGACCTGGGTTCGAGCCCCTGGGTTGGGAAGATGCCCTGGAGAAGGGAACCACTACTCATTCCAGTATTTTGACCTGGAGAATTCCATGGACTACATAGTCCATGGGGTTGCAAAGAGTCGGACATGACTGAGCAACTTTCACTTCACTTCAGTAGATAACGTTGGCTTGTCAGACCCAGCTGGTAGTAGCAGAAGTGGTCAGAAAATTAAGGATAATATAGGGAGCATGTATTATGTGAAATTCATTTAATTTGAATAATTTATCTTTTACTTTGAGATGATGTTCTTCCTACTCTTCGGTGGATTATATATATAGATATAAATCTATTGTTCAGTTGCTCAGTCATGTCCAACTCTTTGCAACCCCATGGACTGCAGCACTCCAGGCCTCCCTATCCTTCACCATCTCCAGGGGCTTGCTCAAACTCATATCCATTGAGTCGAGGATGCCATCCAACCATCTCGTCCTCTGTCATCCCCTTCTATCTATATATATCTATTTATTTAATGAAATTACAGTGATAGTAAATATAAATAGCTGCTGTGTTAGTTTTTAACGTCCTTAATTGGCTAAATAGAAGTTTGGCAGTCCTAGTTCTGTATATTCACCCGTCTACTTTTCATGGAGCTTACAGATTGTAAAAAGTCTAAGAACCATTAAACCTGACTGGGGAAGGAGAATAGGTGGAAATTTCAACAGTCCAGGCGGCAGAACCTGAAGAGGTAAACTCTGGACTGGTAGATCTGTGGAGAATGAGAAAGAATGTGAAGGAGAGCTTAAGATTGTTTTAGAACCCAATTGAAAGGGTAGGAAGGGGCCATATCAAATGCTTTTCACCTAGGGAACAAAGATTGTTCCCGGGGCAATTTCAAGGGTTAACTCAAGTGGCAAGGATAACAATCTCCAGCTCTCCAACAATCTCCAGCTCTCCAACAATATCCACCTCAGAATGTGAGGGACAGAGGTCTTCATATTCAGCATGAAGTCTACAAAAGAATTTGAATTTAGGGAGGGATTGAGGATGTCTTCTTTTTTTATTCTACTGAGGCTAACGCTATGAATGATTCGTTCTGTTTTATGCAGATAATCCCATATTTCTTTTTTTTCTTTTGACTGCGCTGCACAGCAAGTGGGATCTCAGTTCCCTGACCAGGGATCCAACCCGTGCTGCCTTAATTGGAAGGTGAAGAGTTTTAGCTAGACCACCAGGGAAGTCCCAATTCATTATTTCCTGACCATTCTCACCCCATGCTTGGTTAGGTAAGCTTGGAAAGATACATTTACAATAAGGAGTGAGCACATAGTATATATTAGACAGCGTATTAAAAAGCAGAGACATCACTTTGCCGACAAAGATCCTTATAGTCAAAACTATAGTTTTTCCAGTGGTCATATACAGATGTGAAAGTTGGACTGTAAAGAAGGTTGAGCACCAAAAAATTGATGCTTTCGAACTGTGGTCCTGGAGAAGACTGTTGAGAGTCCCTTGGACTGCAGTATTCTTGCCTGGAGAGCCCCATGGACAGAAGAGCCTGGCAGGCTACAATCCATGGGGTCACAAGTCAGACACGACTGAAGTGACTCAGCATGCACATGGAATACACACATACATAGAGTCACAGAGTATGACACAACTATGTAAAGCAACTATACTCCAGTAAAAATTAATTTTAAAAAAGTATGTGAAATTCATGAATACAAGCTCAGTATTTTAAGACTTTTGTCTTTTTTTGGAAAGCTTGCCTTCAATTCAGTTCCAAATAAGAGAAATTCGTTGTAGTACAGAGTGAAGTGTGCCTATATCCCTGTCAAAAATGCATTAGTTAAATTCTTGTCCAGTCCTAGACCAGAGAATCTCAATACCCTTAGGTGTTTTCAGCTGTGTGTATAATCTGCTCATGTCGTTTATCTTGTTCTCCTTGCCCTTCTTGCTTTTTGCAGCATGGACTTGAGGAAACAGCCGCCGAATGCAAGAAACTGGGCGCAAAGGCTCATACGTTTGTGGTAGACTGCAGTAACCGAGAAGATATTTACAATTCTGCGAAGAAGGTAAAATTCTTTTAAATTTGGTTACAATCGTATTGTGCCAAAACTGGGGAGGATTTGGAGATGACCCAGCTATGATGTAGGCAAAGTAAACAGAAGTTCTGTGGTTCCTCCAAGGTTGTCCAGCTAGCCAGTGGCAGACCCTGAACCTGAAACTGAGGCTCCCAGACTGTAGTGTGTTCTGGAGTTTTCCGGGGAACTTGGTCAACTAATTAGCTTGTTAACTAATTACTGTAATGGTAGAAAGGTCGTTTGGACCTGGGAAAATTCTTTAAAATACACATGCCTGGACCTCACCTCTAGACACTCGATTCAATTAAACTCTCAGCCTGCTTTCATTATTAAGAAATGTGAAAGCCCTAGGGTGGGATATTATGTGATGATGAGGAGCTGAAGGATGAAGGTAAGGTCAAGAGTGTCATTGGCAATATAAAGCAGTAATTTATATTTTGTCCCTGATGTGTACGTGTGCTCGGTCATGTCTGACTGGACGACGCTCTGGACTATAGCCTGCCAGGCTCCTCTGTCCATGGGATTTCCCAGGAGAGAATACTGGAGTGGGTTGCCATTTCCTTTTCCAAGGGCTCTTTCTGACCCAGGGATCAAACCTGGATCTCCTGCATTGCAAGCAGATTCTTTTTTTTTTTCTTTTTTTTGCAGGCAGATTCTTTACTGTCTAAGCCATGAGGGAAGTCATGAATTTTTATCTTGAGTCCTGTTACTTTGGAGGCATAATGGGCTTCATCAGTTCAACCACACAAAATATCCTCTTCCTCTCAGGAACTTAGGGGCATTGTTCTGAACAACAGTTTTTAAATTGTGCTGGAGATGAGGATACAAGTACACAGAGTGTTTGTCAAGGGCCAGACCACTCGGCTTGACCACCCAGTAATTTACATACAACCTGATGAAATTCATTTCTGACTGCTGAGCGTTTAGCAGTGACACACTCATGCCCTTCTGAGTCGGAGCCTTCACTCCGACTTCCTTTCTGTCTGAAGTGGTATGTCTTGGGTTCTGAGGTCAGAGAATCTGGGAGAGTTTCATCTCCGTGTGACCCTAGATATACACGTGACCTTGGGCAAGAAACAGCCCTTCTGTGTTTCATGTTTCTGACCTTTTTAAAATGAGTGTATAAGAGTTACTACTTCATAGAATGGTGAGAATTAAATGGGATAAATAATGCAATCATGTAAAATGCATAGCATAGTGAAAGGCTTTAATGGGCTACATACTACCTCTCCTTCAGTCCCCCAGCTGCTGGGGGGGCTACTGGTCCATGACCTGTTAGGAACCAGGTTGCATAGGAGGTGAGCAGTGGTTGAGCAAGTGAAGCTTCATCTGTATTTACAGCTACTCCCCATTGCTTGCATGACCACCTGGACTCCGCCTCCTATCAGATCAGCAGTGGCATTAGATTCTCATTCTCATTAGATTCTCCCACTGTGAATTGTTGTTTATCTGTCACTGGTTAGGTTTTTGTTAGCCAGATGCCTCTTGGGTTCTAATCATTAGAGAGCAAAGTCAAGAGACTGAATTGCAGAAGAAAATTTCTACCAATTAGACTTACAGGCGGGACCGTTTTGAAATTAAGGACTTAAAAAAAAATTTTTTTTCCCACTTGATACACAGGTTACAAAACTACTTTTTTTTCAAGTCTAATAGAAAGAGTTATATTTCATTAACAGTTATTGCTTGCAGACCTATTCCCAGACCTCTAAATGTTGCAAATATTTTAATTTTATTTTTGAAGGTGAAGGCAGAAGTTGGAGATGTTAGTATTTTAGTAAATAATGCTGGTGTAGTCTACACATCAGATTTGTTCGCTACACAGGACCCTCAGATTGAAAAGACTTTTGAAGTTAATATCCTTGCACATTTCTGGGTAAGTATGATTTCTTCTACCAAAAACATTCCCTTTTGTGTAACCCAAGGATTAACTTTAAAGTGAAGCTTTCAGCAGACATAAGGTTGAATCAAATCAATTTTCTCCAGATACTGAGAATAACATTATACAAAGAAATCATTTTACATCCTGTGACCAAATCCTATCAATCATTCTTCTTTTCCCTCAACAAATATGAATAATTTGAATTAATAATAAGAATAAACTTTAGGTATTATATATGTTTTAATTCTAAGCTAGATTTTTACATTTCTGCGACTCCTGCTTTCTTTTGGTCTCCATTTGCATGAAAAAAAATTTTTTTTCCAGCCCTTCACTTTTAGTCTGTATGTGTCCCTTGTTTTGAGGTGGGTCTCTTGCAGACAGCATATATAGGGGTCTTGTTTTTGTATCCATTCAGCCAGTCTTTGTCTTTTGGTTGGGGCATTCAACCCATTCACATTTAAGGTAATTATTGATAGGTATGGTCCCGTTGCCATTTACTTTGTTCTTTTGGGTTCACGTTTATACAACCTTTCTGTGTTTCCTGTCTAGAGAAGATCCTTTAGCATTTGTTGAAGAGCTGGTTTGCTGGTGCTGAATTCTCTCAGCTTTTGCTTGTCTGTAAAGCTTTTGAATTCTCCTTCATATCTGAATGAGATCCTTGCTGGTATTACTTTAAGTATGTCCTGCCATTCCCTTCTGGCCTGAAGGGTTTCTATTGATAGATCAGCTGTTATCCTTATGGGAATCCCTTTGTGTGTTATTTGTTGTTTCTCCCTTGCTGCTTTTAACATTTGTTCTTTGTGTTTGATCTTTGTTAATTTGATTAATATGTGTCTTGGGGTCTTTGTGTTTGATCTTTGTTAATTTGATTAATATGTGTCTTGGGGTGTTTCGCCTTGGGTTTATCCTGTTTGGGACTCTCTGGGTTTCTTGGACCTGTGTAACTATTTCCTTCCCCATTTTAGGGAAGTTTTCAGCTATTATCTCCTCGAGTATTTTCTCATGGCCTTTCTTTTTGTCTTCTTCTCCTGGGCTCCTATGATTCGAATGTTGGGGCGTTTCACATTGTCCCAGAGGTCCCTGAGGTTGTCCTCATTTCTTTTGATTCTTTTTTCTTTTTTCCTCTCTGCTTCATTTATTTCCACCATTTTATCTTCTGCCTCACTTATCCTATCTTCTGTCTTCATTAGTCTACTGTTGGTTCCCTCCAGAGTGTTTTTGATTTCATTTATTGCATTATTCATTTTTAATTGACTCTTTTTTATTTCTTCTAGGTCCTTATTAAACATTTCTTGCATCTTCTCAATCTTTGTCTCCAGGCTATTTATCTGTAACTCCATTTTGTTTTCAAGATTTTGGATCATTTTTATTATCATTATTCTAAATTCTTTTTCAGGTAGATTCCCTATCTCCTCCTCTTTTGTTTGACTTGGTCGGCATTTTTCATGTTCCTTTACCTGTTGGGTATTTCTCTGCCTTTTCATCTTGTTTAGATTGCTGTGTCTGGAGTGGGCTTTCTGTATTCTGGTGGTCTGTGGTTCCTTTTTATTGTGGAGGTTTCACCCAGTGGGTGGGGTTGGACAGTTGGTTTGCCAAGGTTTCCTGGTTAGGGAAGCTTGCGTCGGTGTTCTGGTGCGTGGAACTGGATTTCTTCTCTCTGGAGGGCAATGGAGTGTCCAGTAGTGAGTTTTGAGATGGGTCTATGTGTTAGGTATGACTTTGGGCAGCCTGTATGTTGACACTCAGGGCTATGTTCCTGCGTTGCTGGAGAATTTGCGTGGTATGTCTTGCTCTGGAACTTATTGGCTCTTGGGTGGTGGTTAGTTTCAGTGTAGGTATGGAGGCTTTTGGATGGTCTCTTATTAATGTTCCGTGTAGTCAGGAGTCTTCTGGTGTTCTCAGGTTTTGGGCTTAAGTCTCCTGCCTCTGGGTTTCAGTTTTATTCTTCCAGTAGTCTCAAGACTTCTCCAACTATACAGCACTGATAATAAAACTTCTAGGTTAATGGTGAAAAGATTCTCCACAGTGAGGGACACCCAGAGAGGTTCACAGAGTTACATGAAGAAGAGGAGAGTGAGGAGGGAGATAGAGATGAGCAGGAGGAGAAAAAGGGGGACTCAAGAGGAGAGAGACAGATCTACGCAGTTGTCTGTTCCCAGAGTGTTCTCCGTAGCCCAGACACCCACAGAGATTCACAGAACTGGATTGGGAAGAGAAGGGGGAGGGAGGAAATAGAGGTGTTCTGAGGTAGAAAACGGGGAGTCAAAAGTGGGAGAGAGTAATCAACACACTCCTGAGTAAAAATGGGAACTGAATATTGGATTCTTAAATGTCCAAAATGGATATCAAATACTCCTTTTGAAGATGATGGGCTGCTTTTCTTGGCGCCTGATGTCTTCTGCTGGCGGTCAGAAGTTGTTTTGTGAAGTTTGCTCAGCGTTCAAATGTTCTTTCAATGAATTTGTAGGGGAGAAAGTGGTCTCCCCGTCCTATTCCTCCACCGTCTTGGCTCCTCCCCCAGATTTTTACATTTCTGTGTGATCTGTTTAGAGATGAGGGAGGGATTAGAGATTATCTGAGTCATTTTCTGTGATTCTATAAAAGGTGAACCCAGTTTACCTGTTTACTTTCAGAGTCTCACAAGACTCAGGCCTTATATTATTTCCTGGTTCCAAAACTGCAAACTTTATTAGAAACTTCACCATTCAAGATCTTAAATGGTGAGAGAGAGAGAGAGTATGTGAGAGAGAGAATCTAAATGTTAGTCAAATAGCCATTACATAAAAGAGCCCCTTAAAGATTTCTTGGATGTGAGTTTGGGATGAGTAATCTCAGAATATAAATTGGTATAATCACTGTAGAAAATAGTATGTAACTGCCTTAAGAAACAAAAAAGAGAGCTACCATATGACCCAGCCATCCCACTCCCAGGGACACTTGCAGAAAAAATGAAAACTCTAATTTGGAAAGGTACATACACCCCAGTGTTCATAGAAACATCGTTTACAATAGCCAAGACATGGAAACAACCAAAGTGCCCATCAACATATAATTGAGACTTAGAAGGTGTAGTAAATATGTATACAATGGAAATGTACTCAGCCATAGAAAGAATGAAATATTTCCATTTGCAACAACATGGATGGACCTAGAGAATATATTTAGTGAAGTAGATCAGGTGGAGAGAGACAAATATATGATACCCTTTACATATGGAAAATGAAAAATGATACAAATTAATCTATATACAAAACGGAAACAGATGCACAGACACAGAAGAACTTATGGTTACCAAAGGGGAGAGGGAAGGGAAAGGGACAAATTAGGAGTCTGGGATTAACAAACTGCTAGGCATAAAACAGATAAGCAAAAAGGATCTACTGTATAGCACAGGGAATTATATGTAATACCTCATAATAACCCATAATGGAAAATAATATGAATATATATATGTATATATAAGACTGAATCACTTTGCTGTGTGCACCTGAAACTAACACAGTATTGTAAATCAACTTTACTTCAGTTTAAAAGAAGGGATATTGGGGTTGGTGGAAATGCAGTATTGTTTCATTTTATTAGCTCCAAGTTATTGACATCCACTTTTTATATTTTTATGCCTTAAAAGTTTGTCTTTCTGCCACTCTGAAAATGTATTTTTTTTCTGAATCTCCAGCATAGAGTAGGTGCTCAATAAATATTTATTGTATAAAATCATTCAGTGACTGTTGCAAGGTGTTTGTCACTTCAGTATTTTGATGACATAACCAAACTCTTTTATAACAATTTCACCTTAAATGTAAAATGTTCAATAATTCCAGATATTATACTTCTTCAATATATGAGATGAGAGAAGATGTCAGTGATGGAAGGTGGAGGAACTGGAGACATAAGAAATTAACAATTTAATTGAGATGGATTCTCAAAGCTTTCAGTGTTCATTGTTTCACTGAGCTTTTCTAATCTGGGCATCCTAGCTGCATTGTGTTGCCACATTTGTTTTTTTTCTTTTATGAAAATTAATCTAGGTTTTTTTCATTGATGAAATGTTATGAACAATGTTAACAAAATACACCTTCATTTTGAAATATTCCCACTGGGTTTGCAAATCAGAAATAATTTTTTTTCTCTTAATAAAAACATTTCTAGACTACAAAGGCATTTCTTCCCGAGATGATGAAGAATAATCATGGCCATATTGTCACCGTGGCTTCAGCAGCTGGGCACACTGGGGTCCCCTTCTTACTGGCTTACTGGTATGTAAGCATGTGTTTTTTTCATTGGTTCCTGTGCTTAACTTGCGTGTGATTTCTTGAGTGTAATGACTATTGTTAACAATGATAGGCTTTCCTGGTGTCTCAGATAAAGAATCTGCCTGCAGTGCAGGAGACCTGATTTCAATCTCTGGGTCGGGAAGATCCCTTGGAGGAGGGAATGGTAACCCACTCTAGTATTCTTGCCTGGAGAATTCCATGGACAGAGGAGCCTGGCAGTCTTCAGTCCATTGGGGTCACAAAAGAGTTAGACACAACTGAGCAAGTAACACACAGACTTCCAGTGTTGCTGAAATAAGCAGAAGGAGTTGCAGAAAGTCTCTTGCACAACAGCCTTATCAATCATTAATCCTCTCCTAGGCTGATGATTTGAGAGGTGGCTACAGGGAAATTATGCAGTAGGAAGCCAAGCGCTTCAAGCATTTTGCAACCCTTTTAGCAGCAAGGAATTAAAACGAGGGCAGGATTTTTGCAAGATGAGAAAAGTTAATATTAATCATTTTAATAAAGTAATTTTGTGGAAACTAACCACTATAAAGAGAATATAATCTGGGATTCCAAATTAAAAACATCCAGACAATGAAATTGTTGTAAAAGTGAATTTTAATAGTTCTTCTAAAAACCCATGCTATTATAATAAGTAAGAAGTTACTATAACAAGTAGGGCACAGTAATGGTGTGCTCCACCATGTGGAGAATTAATCAGTGAGGTCATGGTAGCCATGGTCATCTACTGGTTGCAGGCACCCTGTTAGTTGTCAGCTGTTTCTGTATGTTAGCAAATTATCACCCTTTAATGTTGAATTATGACTATGCAAGTAAATAGATACTGCTCAAATTTGTTTTCGACCGAACAAATGTGCTCTTTTGGAATTAAGTATCTAAATTTTAGAAGTAACACAGATGTAGTTGTAAATGTAGCCATCGATTTGTGTATAAATATGGGATTTCCCTGATAGCTCAGTTGGCAAAGAATCCACCTGCAATGCAGGTAACCCTGGTTCAATTCCTGGGTTGGGAAGATCCGATGGAGAAGGGCTAGGCTACCCCACTGCAGTATTCTTGGGCTCCCCTGTGGCTCAGCTGGTAAAGAATCCACCCGCAATGCGGGAGACCTGGGTTCGATCCCTGAGTTGGGAAGAACCCCTGGAGAAGGGAAAGGCTACCCACTCCCTGGAGAATTTCAGGGACTGTGTAGTCCATGGGGTCACAAAGAGTCAGACACAACTGAACGACTTTCAATTCACTTTACCTGATGTTGGTCCTTTAATGGACCGGAAGCTGGTGGTTCCGAGAGTAAGAGAGAGAAAGAGGCTGCTGTCCCCTGGTTTCCGCGGAAAGCCAATAGAGCCCTGTTCTCAGGGCTCGCGCTGCTGCACGTGGGCACCGGGCGCCCTCTCGGGTGGGTGAAGGCGCAGTGTGCCCGGGCAAGAAAGTGAGCTCAGCAGGCCTCCGTGCTCCAGGGAATTAGCCAGAAACAGAGAGAGAGAGAGAGAAAGAAAGACAAGGGGACCCAAGTTCTGATGGAGCAAAGGTGTTTTAATCAACATGGCGTGGGCATATATACTGTGGTTATTCTCAGCAAAGACAAAGATTAAAATTCCAGACTTACAAAACATAAGATGTTCCCTATCAAAGAGAGAGTTGCAAACAATCACCTTTTACCGTATGGCTCATAAAAAGGAAGAGAGTACTTATCACCGTAATGAGAAATGCCAGGATACCTCAGCCCCGGGAAAGGCGTGCCTCTCCTCTTAATTCCTGAATATTCAGGAATCAATAAGGGCCAGAGGGTTCCTGACAGATCCAAAACAGCACACAGGAAGCCTCTTGTTAAATGCTTCCTGATAACTTCAGGCTCTGGTGGATAACTTATTTTCTTATGACATATAAACATATGAGCCTAGCAGAAGAATCTGCTGCTTTCAGGTTCTGAAAGCAGGAGAGTGCTTATCTTTCATCAAGAGAGTGCTATACACACAAAAATCGAATTAGCGTTTAGGGGCTAATTTCTTCAAAAGAGACAGTGTGCAGTCTAGGCACGATAGGTCTGTCCTGTGACTGCTTTAGCAGTATTTCATCTTTTTTTAAAAAACTCAAGTCAAGGTTATATTTATTTCTAAAACTATTAGAAAATAAATATATACCAAGAGAGAAAGAAAGAAAATGTAGATGAACAAAAAGAACAAAATAAAAATCACTTCTCTTGCCATTACCTAAGAACAACCAACCAGTCTGTGGATGTGGTTAGACTAACTTTGCAAATTTGTTTGTTCTTTTTGTTCATCTGTAAACTCTAGCTGATATATTCTGTCAATTCAAATAGCCAATTTATAAGCATGAAAGTTACCAGTATGGGAAGACATGCCAAAATTGAGCACTAATCATTAGCTTGTAATGAAATGTTATCCAAAAGAATAATTTGGAATAAGAAAATATTAATTGAGGTTATTATTCAATTTAGTGGGCTTTCCTGCTAGCTCAGATGATAAAGAATCTGCCTGCAGTGCAAGAGACCTGGGTTCAATCCCTGGGTCAGGAAGATCCATTGGAGAAGGGAATGGCTACCCACTCCAGTATTCTTGCATGGAGAATTCCATGGACAGAGGAGCCTGGTGGGCTATAGTCCATGGGGTCGAAGAGTCAGACACAATTGAGCAAATAATGCTTTCACACACACAAAGTGCAGTAAAAAATCCACTCACATTAGCTTTGAGAGAGAGATATATATATCTAAAAACAAATTCACTCTGACGTTCAAAAATATAAAATTCCTTCAACACGCTCAAGATCATTAACTATGAGTTTTAATATATTTCTGCACTTTTGGTTCGCTTCAGAAAAATCAGAAAAAAACAGTTTAGTAGAAGAAAAAACAAGATTATTTATTGGTAATCTCACCACACAGAAATAACCATGATGAGCATTTCTTATCATTTTTTAGGACATTTTTAATGTAGAAATACAGTCATACCTTGAAAAAGATATGCATATATAATTTTTTTTTATTTAAAGTGAACATTTTGCATGTTAAATATATATATGCAACATCATTTTCAGTTTTTGTTGGGTAATTTATTTTTCCAGATTCTTTCAGTTGCAAGGAACACAAAACTTAAACTGCCTCAGACCAAAAGAGAAGTCTTAGGCAGGCTCTCTGTTGCCAAGATGGCTACCAGCCGTTCTGGAATAATATCTTCTCAACTCCCAAGTCTAGCAGCAGCGGGGAAAAGCCATACCTCCCAGTGTCCGAGTTCTGGAGTTCACTCTTAACTAGACAAACTTGGATCCAACTCTTGTACTGGGGTGTAAGCCAGCAAAACCAAAGCCTTCTTAGCAAAATGAGAGAACATGAATGCTGACAGGGGCAAAAACAGCCTCTGTCCACTACAGACATTTTCAGCTCTTTCCAACTATTTGCCTTCATGAACTGGATACCCCAGGGACTATCCTTGACTATAAATCTTTAGAAACATGATTGATTATTTCCTTGGGATAAGAAATTAAAAGAAATTACTGGCTCTAAGACTATGCATAGATAGATAGTTAGAATTTTTTTTTTTTATTTGGCTGTTATTTCATGGCATGTGGATCTTTGTTCCCCAGCAGGGGATCAAACCTGCACCCCATGCAGTGGAAGCACAGAGTCTTAACCACTGGACTACCAGAGAAGTCTCAAGCATGGCATATTTTTTTAATGAATTTTATACCTTTTGCCAAATTGTCTTCCAGAAAATGCTGCCAATTAACCTGTACTTTGGAAAACTGCCTATAACCTATACTTTGGAAATTCTGTTGAAAGTTCCCTCACTTTTTTTTTTCCTTTTCCCTCACTTTTTTTTTTTCCACTTTTTTTTCTTAAAGCTGAGGCATATGACTTAAAAAGATTGCCAGTCCAATTCTATAAAATGAAAGTATTTTGTACGTTGAAAACAACTCAAACAAATAAAAACTTTCCTGCTATCCTTACTGTTACTCCTAGGCACAACTTTTATCTTTTTTTATTTTGTATTTATATTAATTATCCCTGAAAAGATAAAACATTTCATATACATATATCTATTGGTACTTGGGGGCTTCCCAGATGGCACTAGTGATAAAGAACCTGCCTACCAGTGCAGGAGATTTAAGAGATGCATTTGATCCCTGGGAAGATCCCTTGGAGCAGGGCATGACAATCCACTTCAGTATTCTTGCCTGGAGAATCCCCTGGACAGAGTAGCCTGGCAGGCCACAGTCCATAAGGTCACACAGAGTTGGACAGTCGACTGAAGTGACTTAGCACTCATACACATTGGTATTTTTATTTTGTAAATTTTCTGCAAATGCCCTTAGGCATTTATCCATTAGAATATTGTCTTATTCATTTGACTTCCTCAGTGGCTTAGTGGTAAAGAACCCACCTGCCAATGCAGGAGATGTGGGTCGATCCCTGAGTTAGGGATCTCCCCCTGAAGGAAATGTCAACCCAATCCATATTCTTGCCTGGAAAATCCCATGGACAGAGGAGCCTGGCAGGCTACAGTCCATGGGATCATAAAATGGGTCAGACCTGACTGAGATGTTCATTCATTTATAAAAATTGTCATTTATTCACCTAATTCTTACGTCACCCTAATCCTTGTCCTATAAGTTTCAAATGCTTTACCCGTTTGTCATTTACCTCTTAACTTGGTTGTTGTTTTTGTTTAGTCACTGAGTCAATTTCCCAGGCAAGAATACTGGAGTGTGTTGTCATTTCCTTCTCCAGGGGGTCTTCCCCACCCAGGGATCAAACCCGAGTCTCTTACATCTCCTGCATTGGCAGGCAGATTCGTTACCACCTGGGAAACCCTTAACTTGGTTAGGAACTAATATAAGTTTCAACTATATCATATTAGAGGTCTGATTTGCCACCCAAATATAAAGCCTAATTCCACAATTTCGTTTTGTCTTTGGTCAAGTTCTATAATTCCACCTCTACCTAAGTTTCTTTTTTGGGAAATGGAGATCATAATAGTATCGGTTTCACAGAATTGTTGTAAGGAATTAAATCAAATAATGTATCTGAATAACTGAGGTCAGTGTCTGTCATATAGTAATCAATTTTAGATATAATTATTTTGTTTCTGTTGTGTATGGAAGATTTACATTTTATGTAATTGAATCTAGCAATCTTTCTTTTAAGAGTTCAGTAAATGTCTAAACTTCAGGAAAAAAGGATAATAGAGAACTTTCCACAGCTTTCTGTTTTCCAAAGCACAGGTTAATTAGCAAGAATTTACTTTGTATAATTGCTAATCTGTACAGGCTTAGAGAAAAGCAATCTATCTAGTAATTAATGGTACTGAACTATACACTTAAACATAATAAAAATTGTAAATTTTATATAAAAATATTTTGTATAATTTTAAAAATTGATAAAGTAATATTCTAAAACCCATTGAATTGTATTTCTAAGTGAGTGAATTATATGGTATGTGACTTTATATTTTTCAGTAATGCTACTTTCTCTAAAAGCCTAGTTGGAAAAGTAATGTCCAGTTAAAATATGGTTAATTTCCCTTCTCTTTCCAAATGAAGGCACTATGATGATAAGAATTGCTTTACATTTGATTTATTCACTTGAAAAATATTTACTGAGCACCTATTTTAGGCCAAGCACTGTGCCAGGCCTTGGGGCCTGGGATTCATTGGAGACCAAAACAGTCATAGAGATTATTATAGTGAAGGTATGGGGTCAGACGTTAAAAAAAAATTCATCCAAATGAATATTTAATTACAAATTCAAGATGTGCTTCATGGAAAACTGAAGATTACTGTATACTGGGGAAATAATTTAGACTAGGGTTTTAGAAATGCATCTTTAAGGAAGTCAAGCTAAGACTTAAAGGAAGAACAGGACTTACCCAGGAGATTTTCCCAATAAATTCCATGACATGTTGTAGTAAATAATGAACAGCCTATAGTGACACTACATTTTTTAGGGAAACAGCAACAACAAAAATGAACACCCTACCAATTTTCTTAACAAGACATTTAAACATACTCAGTTCTCTGATAATTGCTGAGATACAGTCAATGCTTCTTAGACTTTGTTGTTATTTGTTGTTTTAGTTGCTAGTGGTGTCTGACTCTTTTGCAACCCCATGGACTATAGCCCACCAGGCTCCTCTGTCCATGGAATTTTCCAGGCAGGAATACTGGAGTGGGTTGCCATTTCCTTCTCCAGGGGATCTTCCCAACCCAGGGATCGAACCCACGTCTCTTGCATTGGCAGGCGAGTTCTTCAGTGCTGGGCCACCTGGGAAGCCCTCTGAGACTTTACTGTACCTGTCAGTTTGCCCGAGGGTCATCTAGAATGCAGATTCTAATTCAGCAGGTCCTGGCCAGGCCTGAGATTCAGATGTGGCCCACGCTCTCTAGCAGAGCACCACACTTACCTAAGGGAAACAGACGTCTGGGTTAAGTAGATGTAGCCGCTTTGTTGAATTATTTTATGAACTCTCGTTATTTTCAGTTCAAGCAAGTTTGCTGCTGTTGGATTTCATAAAGCTCTGACTGAAGAATTGAGTGCCTTAGAAAGAACTGGAATCAAAACAACATGTCTCTGCCCTAATTTTGTAAACACTGGCTTCATCAAAAACCCAAGTACCAGGTAAGTTGAGGCAAAAAATGGAGACAGAAGGATTGGTGGTTGCTATGAATATCGACCATTCTATAGGTTTTCCTAAGTATTTTCATCCTTAAAACATCTCATATTTGAGGCCCTTAGCACATCTCAGTTTCAGCTTCTTTAGACTGTGGGAATATATAGAGAGAGACAATGTGTATAAACAGATATGAATGACACAGTGAAGTTGCTTAGCCTCCCTTTTTTCTTCCCTTAGGTGGTGGTTCTCAGACTCCGGTACATATACCTTTCTCTAGGAGTACTGGGAACCATGCAGGGGTCCCACCCCCAGAGTTGTGCATTTCTTCATTTTGGTCAGGATAGAGTAATGGTAGGGAAGGGAGCCTGAAACTCTGTATATTTAACAAGCATCATAATTAGTTCTTTTTTAATTTTTTAAAAAATATTTATGCATTTGTTTGGCTGTGCTAGATCTTATTTGCGGCACATGGGATCTTCCTCCTTTGTTGCATCATGCCAACTCTTAGCTGCAGGATCTAGTTCCCTGATCCCAGGCCCCCTGCATTGGGAATTCAGAGTCTTAGCCACTGGATCTCTAGGAAAGTCCCACGTCATACGTAATTCTGATAGAGGTGACCAGTACCACAGTGTAAAAAGAAAAAAAAAAAGCTTTCCTTTGGTAATCTAGAGATCATCCTTCAAATAAATTCAGTTCAGTTGCTCACTCATGTCCGACCCTTTGGGACCCCATGGACCACAGCACATCAGGCCTCCCTGTCCATCACCAACTCACAAGAGTTTACTCAAACTCATGTCCATTGAGTCGGTGATGCCATCCAACCATCTCATCCTCTCTCGTCCCCTTCTCCTTCCTCCTTCAATCTTTCCCAGCATCAGGGTCTTTCCCAATGAGTCAGGTATTCACATCAGGTGGCCAAAGTATTGGAAATTCAGCTTCAACATCAGTCTTTCCAATGAATACCCAGGGTTGATCTCCTTTAGGATGGACTGGTTGGATCTCCTTGTAGTCTAAGGGACTCTCAAAAGACTTCTCCAACACCACAGTTCAAAAGCATCAATTCTTCAGTGCTCAGCTTTCTTTATAGTCCAACTCTCACATCCATACGTGACTACAGGAAAAACCATAGCCTTGACTAGACAGACCTTTGTTGACAAAGTAATGTCACTGCTTTTTAATATGCTATCTAGGTTGGTCATAACTTTTCTTCTGAGGAGTAAGCGTGTTTTAATTTCATGGCTGCAGTCACCATCTGCAGTCATTTTCAAGCCCCCCAAAATAAAGTCTGCCGCTGTTTCCACCTTTCCCCATCTATTTGCCATGAAGTGATGGGACTGGATGCCATGATCTTAGTTTTCTGAATGTTGAGCTTTAAGCCAACTTTTTCACTCTCCTCTTTCACTTTCATCAAGAGGCTCTTTAGTTCTTTTTCACTTTCTGCTGTAGGGGTGGTGTCATCTGTATATCTGAGGTTGATATTTCTCCCAGCAATCTGGATTCCAGCTTGTGCATCATCCAGCCCAGCATTTCTCATGATGTACTCTGCATATAAGTTAAATAAGCAGGGTGTCAATGTACAGCCTTGATGTACTCCTTTTCCTATTTGGAACCAGTCTGTTGTTCCATGTCCAGTTTTAACTGTTGCTTCCTGACCTGCAAACAGGTTTCTCAAGGGGCAGGTCAGGTGGTCTGGTATTCCCATCTCTTTCAGAATTTTCCACAGTTTGTTGTGATCCACACAGTCAAAGGCTTTGGCATAGTCAATAAAGCAGAAATAGATGTTTTTTTTGAACTCTCTTGCTTTTTCGATGATCCAACAGATGTTGGCAATTTGATCTCTGGTTCCTCTGCCTTTTCTAAAACCAGCTTGAACACCTGGAAGTTCATGGTTCACGTATTGCTGAAGCCTGGCTTGGAGAATTTTGAGAGTTACTTTAGTAGTGTGTGAGAAGAGTTCAATTGTGCGGTAGTTTGAGCATTCTTTGGCATTGTCTTTCTTTGGCATTGGAATGAAAACTGACCTTTTCCAGTCCTGTGGCCACTGCTGAGTTTTCCAAATTTGGTGACATATTGAGTGCAGCACTTTCACAGCATCATCTTTCAGGATTTGAAAGAGCTCAACTGGAATTCCATCACCTCCAGTAGCTTTGTTCATAGTGATGCTTCCTAAGGCCCACTTGACTTCACATTCCAGGATGTCTGGCTCTAGGTGAGTGATCACACCTTCGTGATTATCTGGGTCATGAAGATCTTTTTTGTACAGTTCTTCTGTGTATTCTTGCCACCTCTTCTTGATATCTTCTGCTTCTGTTAGGTCCATACCACTTCTGTCCTTTATCGAACCCATCTTTGCATGAAATGTTCCCTTGGTATCTAAGTTTCTTAAAGAGCTATCTAGTCTTTCCTATTCTATTGTTTTCCTCTGTTTCTTTTGCAATGATCACTGAGGAAGGCTTTCTTATCTCTCCTTGCTATTCTTTGGAACTCTGCATTCAAATGAGTATATCTTTCCTTTTCTCCTTTGCTTTTTGCTTCTCTTCTTTTCACAGCTATTTGTAAGGCCTCCTCGGACAGCCATTTTGCTTTTTTGCATTTCTTTTTCTTGGGGATGGTCTTGATCCCTGTCTCCTGTACAGTGTCACAAACCTCCGTCCATAGTTCATCAGGCACTCTGTCTATCAGATCTAGTCCCTTAAATCTATTTCTCACTTCCACTGTATAATTGTAAGGGATTTGATTTAGATCATACCTGAATGGTCTAGTGGTTTTCCCTACTTTCTTCAATATAAGTCTGAATTTGGCAATAAGGAGTTCATGATCTGAGGTACAGTCAGCTCCTGGTCTTTTGCTGACTGTATAGAGCTTCTCCATCTTTGGCTGCAAAGAATATAATCAATCTGATTTAGGTGTTGGCCATCTGGTGACGTCTGTGTGTAGAGTCTTCTCTTGTGTTGTTGGAAGAGGGTGTTTGCTATGACCAGTGCGTTCTCTTGGCAAAACTCTACTAGCCTTTGCCCTGCTTCATTCTGTACTCCAAGGCCAAATTTGCCTGTTACTCCAGGTGTTTCTTTTTTTTTTCTTCTCTCCGGGTGTTTCTTGACTTCCTACTTTTTCATTCCAGTCCCCTATAAAGAAAAGGACATCTTTTTTGGGTGTTAGTTCTAAAACGTCTTGAAGGCTCCCCTGGTAGCTCAGACCGTAAAGTATCTGCCTGCAATGTGGGAGACCCGGGTTCTATTCCTGGGTCAGGAAGATTCCCTGGAGAAGGAAATGGCAACCCATTCCAGTATTCTTGCCTGGACAATTCCATGAATGGATGAGCCTGGTGGGTTCCAGTCCATGGGGTTGCAAAGAGTCGGACACAACTGAGCGACTCCACTTTCTAAAAGGTCTTGTAGGTCTTCAGAGAACTGTTCAGCTTCAGCTTGTTCAACATTACTGGTTGGGGCATATACTTGAATTACTGTGATATTGAATGGTTTGCCTTGAAAAGGAACAGAGATCATTCTGTCGTTTTTGAGATTGCATCCAAGTTTTGCATTTCGGACTCTTTTGTTGACCATGATGGCAACTCAATTTCTTCAAAGGGACTCTTGCCCACAGTAGTAGATATAATGGTCATCTGAGTTAAATTCACCCATTCCAGTCCATTTCAGTTTGCTGATTCCTAAAATGTCGACGTTCACGCTTGCCATCTCCTGTTTGACCACTTTCAGTTTGCCTTGATTCATGGACCTAACATTCCAGGCTCCTATGCAATATTGCTCTTTACAGCATCGAACCTTGCTTCTCTCACCATCACATCCATAACTGGGTGTTGTTTTTGCTTTGGCTCCGTCTCTTCATTCTTTCTGGAGTTATTTCTCCACTGATCTCCAGTAGCATATTGGGCACCTACTGACCTGGGGATTTCATCTTTCAGTGTCCTATCTTTTTGCCTTTTCATACTGCTCGTGGGGTTCTCAAGGCAAGAATACTGAAGTGGTTTGCCATTCCCTTCTCCAGTGGACCACATTTTGTCAGACCTCTCCACCATGACCCGTCGTCTCGGGTGGCCCTATGGTCAATGTGATTAGATTGGTTAGTTTTCTGTGATTGTGGTTTCAGTGTTTCTGCCCTCTGATGCCCTCTCTCAGCGCCTACTGTCTTACTGGGGTTTCTCTTACCTTGGACGTGGGGTATCTATCTCTTCATGGCTGCTTCTTACCTTGGACATGGGGTATCTCCTCACGGCTGCCCCTCCTGACCTTGGATGTGGGGTATCCCCTTTTGGCCAGTCCAGTGCTGCACAAAATTAGTAACAGATCAGAATCTTTTCTTGGTTAGAAAATAAAATTACAAAGGATTGGCACTGAGGTTAATTTTTAATGTTTCCTGTCTTTGAGAATAGCTTTAATATTTTTGTAAACATGATGGGTACCTTAAAAAAAATTCCAGATACAGAAAAATACAAATAAATTTTTTTTCCATTTCATTTAAACCCTCTATCCAGTGGAGACTATTTTTAACATTTTGAAGAATAGTCTTTTGGACATCTCTTTGAAAATGAAAGTGATGGTAACTCAGTCATGTCTGACTCTGTGATCCCCTGGACTGTAGCCCACCTGGCTTCTTTGTCCATGGGATTCTCCAGGCAAGAATACTGGAGTGGGTTGCCATTTCCTTCTCTAGGGGGTCTTTCTGACACAGGGATTGAACCCAGGTCTTCTGCATTGCAGGCAGATTCTTTACCATCTGAGCCACCAGGGAAGCCCAGACATCTCTTTTTGTACAGATTAAATGTCTAAATTTCATATAACTGGCATATATTACACATGAGATTCTAGAAGCAGTAAGTAAACTGCTTGTTCCCTCAGCATTATGATTATAGATGACAAGTTATTAGTGTTGTTTAGCCACTAATTCGTGTCCAACTCTTTGCGACCCCATGAACTGTAGCCTGCCAGGCTCCTTTGTCTTTGGGATTCTCCAAGCAAGAATACTGGAGCAGGTTGCCTTTTCCTTCTCCAGGGGATCTCTCAGACCCAGGGATCAAATCCTCATCTCCTGCTTGGCAGGTGGATTCTTTACCACTGAGCCTCCCACGAAGCCCATAGGCAGCAATACTGTATTTAAAAAATTCAAAGTTGCTTAGAAGTTAGATTTAAAATGTTCCCATCACAGAACAGAAATAAATATGTAATGAGATAGAAGTGTTACCTAATGCTAAGGTGGCAGTCATGTGGCAATATATAAATATATAAAATCAACCAGTTGTACACAAATTTATATAATAGGTAAATTATATCTCAAAAGGAATTAATTTTTAAAAGTTCACTGAAACTGAAATGTATTCTCAAAGGAAGAGGAGAGTGTTTTCCCCAAGATAAAATTTGCCAATATTTAGATGATAAAATAATATATTTGAGTCAAGCTTATCACTTAGACTGTCTTTCAGCAGTTAAAAATAGACATTTTATAAAGAGCCTGAGGAAAGCTGACATTCATGATGGCAAGGGTGCCCTCTGCTGGCAAAACTCTGCTAGTACAATTAAAAAACAATTGGGGACACTTGCTGTAGAGGGTGGTGAGGGGAAGTCGACCTGACTCTAGCCTGATCAAGAATATAACCTGACTAAGGAAGGGTCTGGAGCTTGTCCTGACACAGGAACCCCTTTGAAGATAAGCTGATGTTAGAATGCCAAAGGTGAAGTTGGGTTTAATGTAGAAACTGAGTTCCAATTCAGTTCAGTTCAGTTCAGTCGCTCAGTCATGTCTGACTCTTTGCGATACATGGACTGCAGCAGCCAGGCCTCCCTGTCCATCACCAACTGCCGGAGCTTACCCAAATTCATGTCCATTGAGTCAGTGATGCCATCCAACCATCTCATCTTCAGTCATCCCCTTCTCCTCCCACCTTCAATCTTTCCCAGCATCAGGGTCTTTTCAAATGAGTCAGTTCTTCGCATCAGGTGGCCAAAGTATTGGAGTTTCAGCTTCAACATAGTCCTTCCAATGAACACCCAGGACTGATCTCCTTTAGGATGGCTTGGTTGGATCTTCTTGCAGTCCAAGGGACTCTCAAGCATCTTCTCCAACACCACAGTTCAAAAGCATCAATTCTTCAGTGCTCAGCTTTCTTTATAGTCCAACTCTCACATCCATACGTGACTACTGGAAAAACCATAGCCTTGACTAGACAGACCTTTGTTGACAAAGTAATGGCTCTGCTTTTTAATATGCTGTCTAGGTTGGTCATAACTTTCCTTCCAAGGAGTAAGTGTCTTTTAATTTCCTGGCTGCAATCACCATCTGCAGTGATTTTGGAGCCCCCCAAAATAAAGTCTGCCACTGTTTCCACTGTTTCCCCATCTATTTGCCATGAAGTGATGGGACCGGATTCCATGAGCTTAGTTTTCTGAATGTTGAGCTTTAAGCCAACTTTTTCACTCTCCTCATTCACTTTCATCAAGAGGGTCTTTAGTTTTTCTTCACTTTCTGCCATAAGGGTGGTGTGATCTGCATGTATGAGGTTATTGATATTTCTCCTGGCAGTCTTGATTCCAGCTTGTGCATCATCCAACCCAGCATTTCTCATGATGTACTCTGCATATAAGTTAAATAAGCAGGGTGACAATGTACAGCCTTGACGTACTCCTTTCCCAATTTGGAACCAGTCTGTTGTTCCACGTCCAGTTCTAACTGTTGCTTCCTGACCTGCATACAGGTTTCTCAAGAGGCAGGTCAGGTGGTCTGGTATTCCCATCTCTTTCAGAATTTTCCACAGTTTGTTGTGATCCACACAGTCAAAGGCTTTGGCATAGTCAATAAAGCAGAAATAGATGTTTTTCTGGAACTCTCTTGCTTTTTCAATGATCCAGCGCTCTTAATCTTGGCCATTATGATAGGAAAAAACAGTGCTTCTATGTGATAGGATATTTTTGATTATTAGAAAGGCTCACAGTCATCTTTTCATGTTTAATAACTCCTATTATCTTCTCTATTTCACTCTGGTTATGCAGATCAGACTGCCTTGTACAAGTGCTTAGAAAAATAAGGAAGTTCCCTTACGTTCCTGGGCTGCTGAGTGATTTTCTTCATGAAAGAGTGTTAGATTTTGTTAAATGCTTATTCTGTGCATTGAGATGGTCTTGTGGGCTTATCCTTCCTTCTATTAATGTGGCATGTTACATTAACTTATTGCTATATTTGATTTGATGGTATTTTGTTGAGTATATTTGCGTCTGTATTCAGAAGAGATATTGGTAGTAGTTTTCTAGGGTTATCTTTCTCTGGCTTTAGTAACAGGGTTATTCTGGCCTCATAGAATGAGTTGAGAAGAGTTCTCTCCTCTTCTGTCTTTGGAAAGACTTTGAGAAGGACTGATGTTAATTCTTTAAACTCCAGTAGAGTTCACCATGAAGCCCTCTAGTCCTGGTCTTTGCTGGGAGTTTTTTGGTTACTAGTTGAATCTTTTGTTAAAGCGCGACTCACATTTTCTATTCCTTCTTGTGTTAGTTTTGGTGCTTTGTGTGTTCCTGGGAATTTGTACATCTAATCTAGCTTATCTAATCTTTGACATATAGTTATTCATCATATTTTCATAGTCCCTTTTATTTCTGTAAGATTAGTAGTAGTGAACTCAGTAATGAGCTCAGTTTTATTCTTGATTTCAGTGGTTTCTCTAATCTCTTTTTTTCTTGGTCAGCAAAAGGCTTGTCAGTCTTGTTGATCTTTTCCAAAGAGCCAGCTTTCGGTTTTATTGACTCTATTGTTATCTGTTCTCTCATTATGTCTGCTTTAATCTTTATTATTTCCTTTATTTTGCCTGCTTTAGAGTCAGTTCTTTTTTCTGGATTCTTCAGTTGGGAAGTTAGGTTATTGATTTGACTTTTTTTTTTAATTTTTGGCTGCACCCCATGGCTTGTAAGATCATAGTTCCTTGACCAGGGATAGAACCCAGGCCTCTGGCAGCGGAAGCACAGAGTCCCAACTTGCTGATCTTCTGTCCAGTTGTTCATTGTTGAAAGTCGGATTAATGTTTCTAGCTCTTATCTTTAAACTGTCCATATCTCGCTTCAATTATGTCACTTTTGCTTCATATATTTTGGGGCACTATTATTAGGTATGTGAACACTTTTAAATTAAATGCATTTGCCTTAAATATCTTTTTCTTTTCCATTAGTTATATAAACAATGCCACATAATCTGGATTTATTTGTCAAGAATTTTAAAATGTTTTAAAATGTTTAGACATTGTTTTGAAATGTCTACTCTCCAGTGTGTAATATACATAACAAAATTTGTTTTCTCTAAAAATTTAGCTTTTGTGGGTTCCACAGAAAGATTGGGCTCCCCAGGTGGCACTAGTGGTAAAGAACCCGCCTGCCAATGCAGGAGACCTAAGAGACTCAGGTTCAATCCCTAGGTTGGGAAGATCCCCTGGAGGAGGGAATGGCAACCCATTCCAGTATTCTTGCCTGGAGAATCCCATGGCCAGAGGAACCTAGCAGGCTACGGTCCGTAGGGTTGGAAAGAGTCAGACACTAAAGCGACTTAGCACACACAGAAAAATAATTAGTTTTTCATTGGCTAGTACCATAAAAGGAGAAGGAAATGGCAACCCACTCCAGTACTCTTGCCTGGAAACTCCCATGGGTGGAGGAGCCTGGTAGGCTACAGTCCATGGGGTCGCAAAGAGTCAGACACAACTGAGCGACTTCAGTTTCACTTTTCACTTTCCTGCATTGAGAAGGAAATGGCAGCCACTCCAGTATTCTTGCCTGGAGAATCCCAGGGACAGAGGAGCCTAGTAGGCTGCCTTCTATGGAGTCGCACAGAGTCAGACAGGACTGAAGCAACTTAGCAGCAGCAGCAGCAGTACCATAAAAAAGTTGTTATATAAGAAGGTGACAAGTAACATTTGTATGGTATAACTCTATAAGTATTTATATGTACATTTTCCATTTAACCATCATATTACCCATGGAGTGCTGAAGACAACTTATATTCCTTTGGTGACACCATGCTGGTAACTTGAAATTGGCTATGTTGGGAGTATTCATATCATAGAATATGAAAATGCTACAAAACTGATAACTCTGTCCTTTGGAGAGTCAGTTGGTACCACTGCATTATCTCCTTTTTCCAATTAAGTACAAAACCAAAAAAATTTGGAGAGTAGAGATGTCATCCCCCAAATGATTCAGCTACCTAAATGGTGAAATTAGACAACCACTCAGGTAATTCTTCTACCTGAAAATACTTTCTCCCTAAGTATTCTTAAGATCCCACATGTATTCTTCTTCTCCACCCCAGCAGATAGGCCTGAAGTGTTTTTGAATAGTTTCAACAAAATCCATTATCTATATTTATTTAATAGGATTTGCAACTCTTGTTAACATTAGACTATCAAGGAAAAGGTATTTCCATATACTGACATTTTAATGATTTAGGTTTTATTTTGCCAAGAAACTGAATTTTTTCTGGAAGGCTTTTCTTACAGTCTTTTTAATATCATGCTATTAGACAGTCTTTAAATTCAATGAAAATTCTTCTGGCAGAGGCTAAGACCTTAGGTAAAGAGATTAAGTAACAAGAGAGGCTCAGTCAGTCCAACACCACTTGATTGGTAGGTTAGCAAGGCCACAGTGTGAATGAAGACGTGTGCTGTACTGTTTACATAGGTGTTTGTGGGATTTGATGGAGCTTGGGAATATGGAAGCCTGGTAGCGATATGCTTGAATTTCCCTCTGAACACTTCAAAGCATAAACATCCTTCAGTTTCTAGAATCACCCTGCTTGGCACCGTTTACCTGCTAATCCCACAGGCTAAAGGACTGCTTGGTCTTCTTTAAGTTCTCATTGCTTTTCATTGGTGCCTCTATTGGGCCAAAATCCATCACTTTCATTATTACATTTCCTCTGCATTTCATATGTGATATTGTTGCACCAGGGTCCTGGGGTAAACCCAGGATTCTAATAAATGTCCTATTCTGAGAATGAACTTCCTGGTGGCTCAGTGGTAAAGAATCCATCTGCCAGTGCAGGAGACGTGAGTTCCATTCCTGGGTTGGGAAGGTCCCCTGGAGAAGGAAATGGCAACCCACTCCAGTATTCTTGCCTGGGAAATCCCAGGGATAGAGGAGCCCGGCAGGCTGCAGTCCATGGGGGTCACAAGAGTCTGGACACGACTGAGCGACTAAACAACAACACAATGCTGAGAGTGAGAAATTATATCACGTGTAATTTAAGTTCTGTTTTCCTTCATGTATCCAGTTATCATGCTCACTTTTTTTTTTGGCTGTGCTGGGTCTTTGTCGCTGTGTGAGGGCTTCTCTTGTTGCAGAGCACTGGCCCTAAAGCTCGGCAGCCTGATTGTGGTGTGCTGGCTGGGTTACTCAGAGGCGTTTGAGATCTTAACACCCCTACCAGGGATTGAACTCTCGTCCCCTGCATCGGAAGGTGGATTCTTAACCGCTGGACCATCAGGGAAGTCCCCTCATGTTCACTTTTAAGTACATGCTACACTTTCCAGTTTCCCAGTCTTACTTTAGTGCATCTTCTTTCTGAATGAACTATTCTGTATTTGTTCCTAAAGAATCTCATTCAATTTGTTTAATTTTGCCCTACTTAACTCGTCACACACATTTAAAATCTGTCCCCCCAAATGTTAGTCATCCAGTTTGATGACATTAGCCAATTTAGTGAGTAAATTTGATTATGTATCTTTTTTTTTTCTAAGTCATTAATAAGATGTTAAAAACTCATGGCCAACTCTGGTGCAACTCCAGCCTAAGTGCACCTATTTTAACATCCAGATAACAAAGGTCACTTTTTAGGGACTACATGCTACTCGGTAGTACATATGCCAGGATGATTACACAGTAAAGATGTAACATGAACTAAGTAACAAAGCTGAAAATTAAAACAAGACTTAATAAATATAAAGATTCCATATGGAGATCAAGGACTTAGAGCTGGGCATAGTCCTATATTTTAATTTTTCTAATTCTTCAGAAATAGTTCACTAAACTGTCTTAATAGAATAATGAAACATATTATGGAATCTGACTTTTTTCCTAAGACTTTTAGAAATTTAAAAATGAAATTTATCAGTCCTAGCCTAGTTAAATTAACTTGAGTCCTAGTTATTCCTATAGTTCTTATTTGCAGAATAAGGACTCTAGTATCTCCCCTTTGTAGAGTTGTTGGAAAACTTTAGTGAGATGATCTGTGTAGAATCTTTAACATACTATGCAGAACGTCACAACCACTGTCTCCCTCTTCGATGAAGCCAGGGTAGGCAAGTTGTGAGCTAGGAAGCTGGAAGAAGATGCGAGGAGCCTTAGGAACTGCAGACATGCTTTATTCCCTAACGGGTGACGCAGCAGCAAGACAGGCATGCTTATTCGCTAATGGCTGATGCAGCCACAAGGGCTATTCAGATGGTGCTTATATAGATATACTGAACAGTGGTGGCGTGTGACCAAGCGAGTACATCGTGATGTGTGTGTGCATTGCTATAAATAATCTCAGCTGTTCCATAGCCATGCAGAGTCGTTGTTTACAGGATGTGGGGTGTGAGCAAGAGGACGGGGATGGGGGTGGGCAGGGAACAAGAGACACTGACCATTGCCATCTTGGCTAATTGCTATTCCCTTATAAGCACTAAATAAGTGGTTTTGTTTTTGTTATTATTATTGCCAAAATAGATAGCATTTTTGAGCACCTGTGTTGGGCTGGGTGCTAACTATAAGTCAGTTATGTAATGGTTTGTATGGTAACTTAACATACACATTTAACACCAAACCAAAGCTGAAGCCTCAGTGAAATGTTTTGGTTCTGAAGACTACTTCTGTTTCAGTTTGGGACCTACCCTGGAACCTGAGGAAGTGGTAAACAAGCTGATAGATGGGATCCTGACTGAGCAGAAAATGATATTTGTTCCATATTCTCTCAGCTTTTTATCACTGATGGAAAAGTAAGTGACAGTGATATTTGTCCCCATGATGAATTTTTCTATTACATGTTTTTACTCAGATTTAAAGCCAGGCATTTGATAAAGCACAATTACATGGAATTAAGTTAATAAAGACAATAGGCTTAAGGAAGCCATCCATTTTTAAAACCACATTTGTTAATCATTCAAGCAAGATTGGTATGGGCTTCTCTGATAGCTCAGTTGGTAAAGAATCCACCTGCAATGCAGGAGACCCTGGCTCGATTCCTGGGTCAGGAAGATCCTCTGGAGAAGGGATAGGCTACCCACTCCAGTATTCTTAGGCTTCCCTTGTGGCTCAGATGGTAAAGAATCCACTTGTAATGGGGGAGACCTGGGTTTGATCCCTGAGTTGGGAAGATCCCCTGGAGAAGGGAAAGGCTACCCACTCCAGTATTCTGGCCTGAAGAATTCCACAGACTGCATATTCATGGGGTCACAAAGAGTTGGACGTGACTGAGTGACTTTCACTTTCAAGATTGAAATAGCAACTAGGTAACTAATTTCTATAAGTTTTTTAAAAATGTTTTTTTAAGGAAAGAAGTTTGTATATTTTTGGAAGTCCTATCATAAATGAATGCATATGAAGGAGGGTAATTGTTAAGCATTATTACATAATGGAATTATGTGACATTGATATTGGAGGAGATCATAGTCAAGTTTTAGACATTTATTTTAAATATACAACAGATAATCACTGAGCTCTTACTTTGTGTAAAATTATACTGAAGCATATTGCTAAATAGTCTTTTATACTGAAGGAATTGCTGAATTATCTTTTATAATTTTAGAGACCCTTGAGACTTGCTACTTCAGATTTGGCCCATGGACCAGTAGCCTCAGCATCACCTGGAAGTTTGTGTGCAATACAGAATCTCTTGATTCCCTGAATCAGAATTTGCAATTTAGTAAGACCCACAGGTGATCTGTATGCATATTCAAATATGAGTAGCATTTCTTTGGAGCAGTAGCTTTCAACTTTGGTGCCACTGGAATTCACCTGGGAGTTTTAAAAAATGCCAACACCTGACACCTGCTCCCAAGACTTTGATCTAAGTGGTCTGTAGTGTGGCCTGGTCTCTGAGAGATACAACCTTCCAGCGATTGTACAATGTACAGTGTACAATTGTACAGCCAATGTACAGCCAAGATTGGAAACTGCTGGTTTAAAGAATGTCTCGTAACACACTGCCCCGTTGCTTTTCTGGGAAGGCTGTGTGTGATGAGGCTGGTTAAGGGGAAGTGAAGACATGACTTAGGTCAGAGGGGAGAAAAACTCTCTTGCTGCCTGTCCCTAGAGTCAGGCTTCCGCGACAAAGATCGCTTGGGAAGTTAGTTTCAAAAATAGATACCTGGATCTTACCTCTAGAGATTTTAATATAAGATGTTTCAGTTGGGATCCAGAAATCTCTTATTTCAACAGGCAGTTGTTGCAGGCATTTGGTTCAAAGATCATACACTGAGAGTTACTGACATAGAGTCAAAACAAAACAAAACAAAATCCACGAGATCAAAAGCACAAGTGGCTTGTGTCAGGTTTTTTGGCCCCTTCTACTAGGAACTATGGTTGAAGCTACGTTAAAGTTTAGGTAGTAAAGCTCAAGGGTCTCTTGATGAATAAATGAGTTAAAACCTGTGAAATGTCTCTCATTACACTTGTATTATGTAAGTGCTCAGTGATCAGTCCTTTAAAATGTAACTCTCTGAGAGAAGGAATTTTGCCTGGTTTTAATCACTGTTTCCTCACACTTTGAAGAGTTAATGGACACGTTTGTTGTTGTTTAACCACTAAGTCGTGTCTGACTCTTTTAAGACCCCATGGACTGTAGCCCTCCAGGCTCCTCTGTCCATGGAATTTCCCAGGCAAGAATACTGGAGTGGGTTGCCGTTTCCTACTCCGAGGATCTTCCCAGCCCAGAGATCGATCTCAAGTCTCCGGTGTCTCCTGCATTGGCAGACGGATTCTTGACCACTGAGCCACCAGAATTAACAAGACAGGTTGTCACATAGGAGGCACCAAAATGTCTGTTTATTGATTAAATAAATAAAGATTACCTAGACCTTTAGCATAGAGATTCACAGTTTGTGTTCTAGAGTTAGATGAAGCTTTGTGTTTATAACTTGCTCACTGCATGAACATGGATGAGTTACCTCACTTTTTTGAAGCTCCGTTTCTTCATCTGTCATATGGAGACAACAAGACTTTGCAGGGCTGTGAGGAATACAGAACAATGCATTTAAAATATCTAGTATATGATAAAAATACATATTTGTATATTGATGCTACTATCATTGTAATTATCACAGCTATTAATATTGCCCTGATTTTCTTCTGACTGTGAATATTTGGTACTCAATTTTCAAACCTTATTTTAATTCCATCTAAGCAGATGTCTGTATATAGTTGCACTGACTTACATATTCTGTTTAGTTTCTCTCAGACTCATTGGAATATGACAAGTTCCTCAGTATTCTTAAATGTAGGGTAGGGAAAAAAAAAAAATTAAACCTACCATGTGTCCATCACTGTTTAAAGATTGTTATATATATTTATTTTTAATTGGTGGATAATTGCTTGACAGTATTGTGTTGGTTTCTGCCATACACCAACATGAGCCAGCATTTTATGTTAACACATCAATTCTTTACAAGAACGCTGTGGCATAGGTGCTAATTTTTTTGTTTATATAGAAGGAATTTAAGCTCTTCTGTTAAATAACTTGTTCAGTACTATGTTCAAAACTAAGTACATTGTCTGCATTTTCTTTTAGCAATTCTGCTTCTTTGGTATCTTAGTGGAACATTTTAATAGTTTCTGAATTACAAAGTATAAAATTAGTTCCTATTCTTACTTCCTTTCCAATGTCAGGTTTCTTTTTTTAAGAGCCTTCAGCATCTGAACTATTCAGTTCTATATACCTTGTCTTTTAGATATTTTTAAAAATATTCCAGTATATTTATTTTGAAAGCTAAATCTTTCAAGTCGCTCTTACCCTAAAGAAGCCTAAACCTCTTCTCTTTTCCTTTTCAAGAGGAATTGTATTTCTTTGGAAAGAACACATAATAGTGACTCAGAGTTAACGTTCTTCATCTTATTTAACATGGGCATGATATATGATAAATATAAGTATTCTGGTTTTTTTAATATAAGTATTCTTAAAGATATTTTACAAATGTACTTAATATTAATCTCCTAATTATTTTTATGTATCTTTCTTTTAGGCTGCTTCCTGAGCGTTTCCAGGCAATTTTAAGACGAAAGATTGATATTAGGTTTGATGCAGTTACTGGATATAAAATGAAAGGAAAATAAGTGCTTAAGTTTCTTAAAAACTGATTTACCAGGTTCAGGTTGATTGCATCTAATATTAGTCAGAATTTTAATGTTTTTAAAAGTATCTGCTTTTCCTAATTGACTTTTTTTTCTTCAATATCACCTTTTGAGGCTCTGGCAGGTCCTAATTTCATGTAATACACAGAAATATATTAGGAACTGATTTTGTGGGGAATTGGAGAAAAAGAGATACAGTTTTATAATAATTTCTAAGATTTTGTGACTCATTGAAGGCTTTGCAAGGTATGTAATGTGAATATTTAAGATATATTTTTATTTTTAATTACATTCAACTTTTATATAATTCACATTCCCTTTTCTATTCTACATAAGAAACAGACATTTCAAGCTTGCTAAATGTAATGAAGGACTGTATCTAGTGGCATTTCATAATGAATTTCATGTGATGTAAGAAATACTGCCCAAACATTTTATCCTACACCTTACTACTCTGTTTTCTGAGAAATACCTCATATTCCCATGTCAGACATTTCAGCGCAGGGAAAATGGAGATAAATATGTGTTGCAAGTATAAAAGCATCATTGGGATTTGAGACAAAGAATTGGGAAAATGTATCCATAAGTGGAAGCAATAATAAATGAATTGAACTCAGCTTTTGGTGTTTCTTTTTATTTTGAGCAGAACACAGCTTAACCATCAAATGAAAGGAAAATGGATTATATAATCACAGTCTTTTATTTATTTTTTTCCTCTTTTTAGTATCTGGGAATTTGTTTAAGGAAAGTTGGAGTGGGTTGCCATTTCCTTCTCCACTAACACACACATACTATAGGTTCTATAACATATAAGGAAATTTCAACTGAGGTATCATTTCTACAGTAAATTTCTCCCTCTTTCTCATCAACCAACTTCTTCGAATACAGAGAATCAAAACACAATTAACTGTCAAACTATATTCTATGTTTAATTGATATAAATACATATCTGAATCAAAAATACCTGCTTTCCAAAAACATCATTATATTTGAAGACGATAACTTCGGGTCATCTCCATACTTTAGCTATACTACAATATCTGTAAATTGGCAGAGTTTATATATTTAATGAGATCCTAACATGTTAACAGAGAAAGACACTAGAAGGTGGAGAGTCTGTTATAGTCATCTAACTCATTTTGAAATCGATTGTTTATTCTTTTGATTACTTGTTCCAGGTTGCCAAGCAGCAATTTTCAGCAGACTAGGAGAAAGCCTTTACTGAAGTTTCAGTAGAAGAACTGAGGCCCAAAATGTACTAAGTTTCCACTTTCATAATAAACATGCTTTGGCTTTTAACACAAAATTGTCTGAAGTTAACCCTTGGATGAATTTTGGCATTGACCATTGTGAAAAATAAATACTACTTGTCTCTTCTGCGGGGTACTTCTTGGATATTATGCTGACAGAATAGTAATCAGTCCCTTTTATTGAATGCTAGCCACATCCTAGGCACACTTTAATTGGTGGATAATTGCTTGACAGTATTGTGTTGGTTTCTGCCATACACCAACATGAGCCAGCATTTTATGTTAACACATCAATTCTTTACAAGAACGCTGTGGCATAGGTGCTAATTTTTTTGTTTATATAGAAGGAATTTAAGCTCTTCTGTTAAATAACTTGTTCAGTACTATGTTCAAAACTAAGTACATTGTCTGCATTTTCTTTTAGCAATTCTGCTTCTTTGGTATCTTAGTGGAACATTTTAATAGTTTCTGAATTACAAAGTATAAAATTAGTTCCTATTCTTACTTCCTTTCCAATGTCAGGTTTCTTTTTTTAAGAGCCTTTAGCATTAAGAGCACTTTGCCATTTAATCTCCCAACAATCCTGTGTCATAGGCAGTAGTGAGAAGGTTCCCAGAAGAACCTCAGAAGCTGGAAGGTGAAGGAATGCGGCAGGGGTTCTGAATGTTGTTGCCTGCGTATTTTTATTTTAAAAGCTTGCTTCGGTTCACCAACATCAGGCAGTTACTGCTGTGACTCTAAGTCTGAAGACTTTTCTCTGTTATTTGAATGAAGTTAGTCCTAACTCTGATGGCCTCCCTGGTGGCTTGGTGGTAAAGAACCCGCCTGCCAATGCAGGAGATGTAAGAGATGCAGGTTCGGTCCCTGGGTCAGGAAGATCCCCTAGAGAAGGAAAGTTGGAGTGGGTTGCCATTTCCTTCTCCACTAACTAATTGTAACCCACTCCAGTATTCTTGCCTGAGAAATCCCACAGACAGAGGAGTCTGATGGGCAACAGTCCATGGGATCACAGAGTCGGATACGACTGAAGCTAAAAAGCATCAGCCCTAACTCTGAATCTACTTCTCAACAGTTTAATGGGAAAATCCGTTTCAGCCATCAACCAGGCTACTTGTAAGGGTCATGCCAAAATCCAAAAGGCTTACATTGTCTTGAGATGAAAGGGAAAGACTCCTAATTGTCAACTGTCATGGCACCCTGTGGTTGTAACTAGGACCTTGGTGACTGACAGCTCTCTCCTTGCAGAGCGCAGAAATCCTGACTGCCACCGAACTCCCCTCCCTGGACACCTTTGAGCTCTTGCTGTCATGCTGGGCCCTGCCATGGGACAGCTGGGACTCACCAGCCTCTCTCCTATTCCCTTGGAGAATATTCCCATGCTTACTTCATAAGCACTCTTTTTCACTTCCCCCCAAAGCCTTGCCCCCACCCCATACTACCATTCTCACTTGCCAGAAATCTACACTTCTTAATGAAAATGAGGATTAGAAATAGTAGGGAATCAGGCCAAAGAAAAGGGTTGAGATTGACCCTCAGGACCTCCTCAACATCAATTTGGCTGATGAGTAAATGGCTAATAAGTATCTTACTCAGGGAAGGGGAGCAATTAAGAGCTTCCTCTGTCAGACTGGGTGATAGATTCGCGTGTGCATGCATGCTAAGTCATGTCTGACATTGTGCAACCCCATGAACTGTAGCCTTCCAGGCTCCTCTGTCTGTGGAATTTTCTAGGCAAGAATCCTGGAGTGGGTTGCCATGCCCTCCTCCCGGGGATCTTCCCAACCCAGGGATCAAATTCACATCTCTTCCATGTTCTTCATTGGCAGGCAGATTCTTTACCACTAGCACTGCCTGGAAAACCCAGTCTACATTGGAATCAAATCCTTCTCCCAAATAGATAGGAATTTCTACGTGATCTGAGAGCCAATCTCACCAAATTTTTTTTTCTTTTTCTTTCTTTCTTTTTTTTTTTTTTGTCTAGGCATGTCTAGGTCAACTTCAGAATTGGAGAGATGTACCTTTTATAGGCATCCCTGTAATTACAGGCACCTTACTATTGCAAAAAGAGCACTTGGTCCTTCTAATTCAAGCTAGCTATTCTGGAACCTCGGTTTCTTCATCTATAAAAGGATCGACTTAGATAACATAGTTTCCTAGATTATCTCCAATTCCAGTTAAACAGATCTTTAAAATTCAACACATGCAAAACCTAGCCTCCTCTCAACAGTCTGTGTTCCCTAACAAAGAATGACACTTTTAACAAGTGTCCAAGCCCGAAACCTGGCGCTGTATCTGCCTCCTTCCTTTCCCTCACCTTTATGTCTCAAATCCTTATCCCCAGAACTCACATTCAATATCAATCACCATTCCCACATGTATATTTCCAGCCTGAATCTTCCCTCTGAACACCAAAAAGACATCCAAATACCTTCTTGATATCTCTGCCTGTATGGCCAATAAACGTTTCAAGGTAGCATTACAGTGAGCTTTTCACATGATCCCAAACCTGCTCCAAACCCCATTACTCATTAATCCAGTTACTCAGGCCAAAAAGATTTGCATCGTCCTTGACATCCATTAAAAAAAGAACTATTATTTGCTCTACCTTGAAAACACATCCAGAATTCTGTCACCTCTTAGCATCACCGCTGCTAATTTGCATACGTGCTTAGTCGTGTCTGACTCTTTGATACCTTATGGGATTTCCCAGGCAAGAATACTGACATGGGTTGCCATTTCCTCCTCCAGGAGACCTTCCTGACCCAGGGAATCAAACCCAAGTCTCCTGCATTGCAGGCGGGCTCTTTACCACTGAGTCTCCGGGGAAGCACCACCCCCCACCACTGCTGTCCCCAACCCAAGTCACCATCACCTCTTGTTCCCCTTTCTGCTAGTCCCATCACAGTAGCCAGATTGATTCTTTAAAATATGAGATCCTGTCATGCTTCAGCTGTAAATCTTTCATTAGCTTCTCATCTGAAACATAAAGTAAAGTCCTTTCTATGACCAACAAGGCCATCTGTGGTCCTTACTGCCTGATTTGTCAGGGTTCTCCAGACAAGCATAACCAGTGGAAGCTTTACATATGTATACACAAAACTGGCAGAGAGAGGGTGGGGAGGGAGAGAACGGGTTTCAAGGAATTGAGGGATTGGCTTACATGATGGTGGTAGCTATAAAATCTATAAAATTTGTAGGGCAAGCTGGTAGGCTGGAAACTTTAACAGAAGGTTTTTGTTTTGTTTTTTTAATTTTAATGAATTTATCTTATTTTTGACTGCACTAAATCTTTGTTTCTGCCCAAGGGCTTTCTCTAGTTGCAGTGAGCAGGGACTACTCTTGAGCTGTGATGCATGGGCTTCTTTTCACAGCGGCTTCTCTGGTTGTGGAGCACAGGCTTTAAAGGGCATGCAGGCTTTAGTAGTTGTCATCCACAGGCTTAGCTGTTCTGAGTCATGTGGGATCCTCCCAGACCAGGGATCGAACCCGTGGCATCTGCACCGGCAGGTAGATTCTTAACCGCTGGACCACCAGGGAAGTTTCTCTTGGGCAGATGTTGGTGTTGCAGTCTTGAGGCAGCGTTTATTCTTACTCAGGATGTGTTCATTCAGTCTGTTATAACAGACTGCCGCAGACTGAGAGTGAAAAAAGTCGCTCAGTCGTGTCCAACTCTTTGCAACCCTATGGACTATACAGACCATGGAATTCTCCAGGCCAGAATACTGAAGTGCATGACCTTTCCCTTCTCCAGGGGATCTTCCCAACCCAGGGATCAAACCCAGGTCTTCCACATTGCAGGCAGATTCTTCACCAACTGAGCTATCAGGGAAGCCCACCACAGACTGGGTGCCTTATAAATAACAGAAAGTTACTGTCTTCCCAATAGTTAAAAAAAAAATTCCACCTGCTGGAGATGTGAGTTCACTCCCTGGGTCGGGAAGATCCCCTGGAGGAGGAAACAGCAACCCACTCCAGTATTCTTGCCTGGAGAATCCCATGGACAGAGGAGCCTGGTGGGCTACAGTCCATGGGGTTGCAAAGAGTCGGACACGACTGAAGCAACTAAGTATGCAAGCGCATTCTTCACAGTTCTGGAAGCTGGAAGTCCAAGATCAAGACACCAGCAGATTAGGTGTCTGGTGAGAGCCTGCCTCCTGGTTCTCAGCCAACCAGCCTGCCTGCCTTCTCTCTGTGTCCTCACAGGACAGAAGGGGAAGGGGAGCTCTCTGAGGTCTCTTTTGTGAGACACAAATCCCCTTCGTGAGGGCTTTACCTTCCTGACCTAATCACCTCCCCAAGGCCCCAAGATGTGGTGTGAATTCTTTTGTGCTATGATTCCTACTCATTTTGTGTGAAACTCGTAGGATTTAAGCTTTGTTAGGTAGTTCAAAATGGAGTCACAATGGCCAGCGTCAACTTCAGTGTTAATTGTTTTGAAATGTCTAGTATAGATCTGCAAATGTCTTAGAGGGATAAATTGAGTGTTGCTTTATTTTTCTTAATTATCTATTTATTTATTTGGCTGCACCAAGTCTTAGTTGTGGGGTGCAGAATTTTTTTAGTTGCAGTATGTGGGATCTAGTTCCCTGACCAGGAATTGAGCCCAGGCCCCATGCCCTGGGACGCAGAGCCTTAGCCACCAAACCACCAGAGAAGTCCCAAGTGTTACTTTAAATAAGCAAACTGCTGGGCAGTGTCTACAGAAAGGCTTCACTGAAACAGAAGGAGTAACTGATGGAGACAAAACCCCATGGGGTGTAACCATGACACCCCACTGGCAGACTCCTTAAAATAGCCCACTGAGGGACTTCCCTAGTGGTCCAGTGGTTAAGACTCTCCTCTCCCAATGCAGGGAGCTCGGGTTCAATCCCTGCTTAGGGAACTGAGATCCTACATGCTTCGTGGCCAAAAAGTAAAAACAAGCCCACTGAGACAAGTGACTGAAGGCTCTTTACCAGGGGACCCAACTCCTCCTGCTAAGAGCTGTTCTAGACGAACAGCCGCTGGAGGCTCCATCGGAAGAGAAGGGAGCTATCTGTTCACAACCTGTCTGAGGACCAGAGACCACTGCTCATGCTGAGATGACTCCTCCCCAGACTTCTTCTGAGAGTGGCTCTTAACCCCCTTTCCTATTTTCCCTACCTTGACTAACCTATTGGGGCAGAAATGGTTAGGTAGTCAGTGTAGGGTTGAGGGCCTCGGTTCTTTTCCTTTATTTCAACTTTAATTTTGACTCGTTCTCTCACATAAACGTTTTGCTCCATTAGCCCAAAGCTATATTTGTTGTTCCAGTTTCTAGACATTCAGAGGAATGTCTCCCTAGTCTGGAGGGTCACGAAATGTTCAGACCTGGAACAAGACAATCATTAACTTCTGTCCAGTTTATCAAGGAGAAGAACTCTGGGTGGACCATTAACTCTTAAACATTCTTCTGGTCCCTAAATAATGGTCTGGGGTCTTGAGAAAGGGTCAAGGGATGGCACCACAATGTGGGGGAAACTGAGAAACTGGGAACCAAAAGAAAGGCATAAAAATGATAAACTGGACGTTGCAACAAACTGGTCAGAAATTACATGCATCAGGCCCCAAGCCAACCAAAAACAAACAGATCAATTCTAAGAAAGATACAAGCTGCTGTTATTCCCACCTTTGGAGGCTCTTCGCCCCCTCTCAGTATCTATGCTGAGCCCTTTGTATCTCTGTCTTCTAAAATAAAACTTTGCCTATTTGAGTGTATGCAAGTTTTTGAAGTTCATTCCTCAGCTCCATGAGCAGAACTCAGTTTCCTGTTTCACTATTGTGTGCAACACTTGAGTGATTTGTGGATTGATTAATTAATATTGGTTACATTTTGAATAGTCTCAATCCCATGATTTGTCCCTGGCCTTATTGCTGGACTCTGAGATAAACACCCCACTTCCAAATACCATTACATTGGAAATTAGATCGCAACTTGTGAACCTCAGAGGAACATGTACAGTCTACAGCGCAGAGAAAGCTAGTTTTGCTTTCAAAGTTTTGTAACAGATGTGGTGAAGCCCATCCAGATTATCAGGAACAGTTTCCTTTTGCTTAAAGACTACTGATTGTAGATGTTAACCACATCTACAAAATACCTTCACGGCAACACCTAGATTAACATTTGATTGAATAATGGAACTGTAGTCTAACCATGTTGACCTAGAAAACTAACCATCACACTACCCTCACCCTCTTATAATTCATTCCAGCCACACTGGTTCATTGATGGTTCTCAACCCACAAGACATGTTCCCATTTCAAGACCTTTGTACGTTACTGTTTTCTCTGCAGAATTTCTTCTTCCAGATACTCACACAGCTAACTCCCTGTTTCCTTTATGCCTTTTTCCTTAGGTCTTTTCAGAATTTCTCATGCCATACCTAAATCTGCAACCCTGCCTACACCGCCTACGCACATTTCCATTTCTCCTTCTTTTCTCTGATTTTCTTCTTCTTTTCTCTGATTTTCTTCTTGACACTTATCATTATGCCCATGCTATATATGTTGCTTATTTATGTCCTTTTTAAAAATTATTTGTTTATTTGACTGTGCCAGGTTTTAGGTGTATAATGTGGGCTCTTCAGTCTTCATTGTGGTATCTAGTTCCCTGACCAAGCGTCAAACCCCAGCCCCCTCCATTGGGAGTGTGGAGTCTTGGCCACTGGACCATATGGGAAATCCTATTTATGCTCTTTATTGTCAACATTGCCTCTAGACCATAAGCTTCCCAAGGGAAGCGATTTGTTTTTATGTATTTTGTTCACTACTGTACTCCCCCCAATGCCTAGAATAGCCCATAAAATATACCAAGTATTTCATGTATACTTATTAAGTGAATGCATATTTCTTCCATTGTTCTAGCTCCTAAACATCTCCTTTGCTGGCACCCTCATTCAGACCACCATCCTTTCTGGCCTGGATTACTGAAAAGCCTCCTACCTAGTCTCCCTCCATCTCTTCTTGTCCTTTTTCCAATCCTTTTTCAAGCCTGCAACATTTCTAAATCTGATGATGGCAGTCTCCTACTAAAGCCCTCACTGTTGCTAAGACTTTGAGAGACTGAGCCTTTGCTATCTCTCTATCTTCTCTTTACCCCACACTCTGTGCTCCAAGGCAGAACTTCTTGTTCCTTGAATGTGCCATGATCTCTCCCCTCCTGGTTCCTGAACACATGGTTTCCTAGATCTGGATTACTCATCATCCAACCCCTGCTCACCATTTATGGCTCACCGTTCACCCCCATCTTCAGGACTGAATGATTTGCCCTTCCTGTGGGCTCACGTAGCTCCTTATATTAAGAACTGTCACAGCCCTTTGTATCAAGGTACAGTAAAAGTGCAAAACATTTTCATACTCCCAAGGAAATGGGTAGCCAGAAAACAGAGGCAGTCTGTTTAACCTGACAGATATGAAAGACAGGGTGGCAAACAGGGATGGGGTGGACAAAGAGTTCACTGAATATTTTTACAATGGAAGAAATCAAAGTATGTTGAAATCAAAAGAGTCAGGCCCTGTAGGCAGGAAGAGTAGAATAAACAGGAAAAGAATAATGGGAGGAACAAGGAAAGATGGCATGTGTGCTAAGTCATGCTAAGTCACCTCACTCACGTCCGACTCTTTTTGACCCTGTGGACTATAGCCTGTCAGTCTGCTCTGCCCATGGGATTCTCCAGACAAGAATATTGGAGTGGGTTGCCATTTCCTCCTCCAGGGGATCTTCCCAACCCAGGGATCTAACCCATATCTCCTGCACTGGCAGGAGGGTTCTTTGCCACTGAGCCACCTGGGAAAGATGGTGGAGAGGCAAACCACAGTGATCAGGATCATTTCTTTGTTACTATAGGGAAAGAAGCAGGACTGATGTGTAGAGATGAAGTGAAAGGTTTTATAAACCAAAAATATTCTGAGGCTGTATACGAGGTCTGAATTAGGGATTTGTTTGCAGCCTCAAGGTAAGTTTATATGATCTTTAAGACTACCTAATACTGCTTTATCAATTTGGCAGTATACAGAATCCTGGATGATGAACTAATGAACCCTTCCAGAAAAAGAAAGAAAAGTATTTATTTGAAGAGATTGTATTCTTAAATTTCTACTAAGCAGATTACAATAGCTAGACTAAACAGAGGATTAAAATGATGTACACAGATCTCATAACTTCATTTTATGGCCCCCAAAGAAATAATGGCTTTTAGTGTTAACTTTTCTTATTCATTTATTTGGCTACATTGGGCTTCTCTAGTTGTGACCCACAGGCTTAGTTGCCCGTTGGCATATGTGATCTTAGTTTTCCCACCAAGGATCAAAACAGCATCCCCTGATTCTTAATCACTGGGACCAAGGAAGTCCCTGTTGACCTTTCTTTAGACCACGGTATATCACCTACCTGTCATCAATTACTATATCATATCAACATTTCTGAGCTTTACACAGCACAGATGAAATTCCTCAGCACCCACAGAATGGCTCTGCTCAGAAGGAAAAATCCAACCTGGATGATGCCTCTACCAATCTTCTTTCCACATTCACCTTTCCTTCACTTTCTTTTGCTATGTAAATGCTATGATTAATATTACCATCATTATAATCTGCCTTCCAAATTATAAATATACTAGTTATGCTATTCCACCTTTTCCCCTTTCTGGTATTATTACCTGTGTAAAAATTCATCGCATATCTAAAATGGGAAGTCAGAGGGGTGGCTCTCAAGAGGGATATTCACTGAAGAGGAAAAAGAAAAAAGCAGACAAAATTCAGAAAATATTTCAGTTTAATAAGAATCTAATTGTTATAGATTGTGTTAGTTTACTCAAGAAAATTTTCCCAAAAACAACTCACCCTAAAATGTAATATGAAGACAAATTAATGATAAACTTGATGTGCCTTCATTCATATCAGTAAGAAAAAAAGAAAACTACTGTAAAACGTGATCAGAGTAAACTAAACATTTTTACTTGCTATGAAAACTCATTGAGATGAAGCCAATGATGTCATAAGACACGCAAAAAAAAAAAATCTCCAAAACTTTAAAAAAAAAGAAGCAAGGGATAGATTCTGTGTTTCTAGCATTGTTGCGAAAGTAGAACCCTTTCTTTGAGGAATATGAACATTCTGACTCAAGATAGGAAAAAATAAATAAAAGGCAGTTTTCCAAGTGATCTCCGACTGAATGAAATTTCTCGGCATCCAAACTATTTGAGCATAATGTGAACTAAGTAACATTAACAAAGTTATTTTCACTTCCTCAAGCCTTCTTAATTCTTGGGTAATACAAACACCCCAGCAGGTAAAAGAATCTAATCTTATTATACATTTTTAATTTGCCTTTCAGAAGTATATTAATAGTATATGAATTTGCACGGTGTGAGTACACTAAGTGAACTTATAGACATTCAACCTGAAAACAGATTCCAGATGTTGTAGCCAGCATTAGGTTTGATTAAATCACTTATGTTGATATTTAAACAAGACTCCATATAAACATCACTTCCCTGGTGCCTCAGATGATAGAGGATCTGCCTGCAATGAGGGAGATCTGGGTTCAATCCCTGGGTCAGAAAGATTCCCTGGAGAAGGAACTGGGTACCCACTCCAGTATTCTTGTCTGGAGAGTTCCATGGACAGAGAAGCCTGGAGGGCTATAGTCCATGGAGTCACAAAGAGTCCGACACGACTGAGCGACTAACCCTTTAATATTTTAAACCGGCATGCAGACTGATAAAGTCAAGTTCTCTTTTATGAATACACTCAGGGTTAAAACTTAAGAGTCAGTTGTACTCTCTCCAATGCAATATGGTATAGCCTAGGTCAAGATGTCTGAACCTCAGAACTACGGACACTGGGGGCTGGATAACTCTTTCCTTCAAAGCTCAGGGCTGACTGTGGATTGTATGTTTAGCAGCCTGCCTGGCCTTTACCCACTCAAGGCCACTAGCATGCCTGAGTGTGACAACCAACAATGTCTCCGAGAGTCATGGCAAATTGTCTCCTTTGGGACAAAAGTATCCTTGGTTGAGAATCATTTGACTGATTGGTTATAACTAGTTGGTTTAAGTTAAAAGTCAGGGCTCTGCAATCTGACTTCCTGAGTTTGAATCCTAGTTCAACCCCTCTTTTTATAAAACTTTTATTTTATTTATTTTTTGAAAATTTATTTATATATTTTTCTGGCCGCATGAAGTCTTAGTGTCGGCATGTGGGATCTAGTTCCCTAACCAAGGATTGAACTCGGACCCCTTGCATTGGGAAAGAGCAGAGTCTCAGCCACTGGAGCACCAGAGAAGTCCCCGAACTCAGCCTCTTACTGGTTATGTGACTTTGGCAGTTACTACACTTTTCTTGCCATCAGTTTCCTCATCTATACAGTGCTCATTCTAACAGTGTTGTGACCAAGTCTAAGCTGGTTCTGCTTCCCCCATGACAGGCCAATAAATCCGAGATGAGGTATTGAGTCAACTGGAAAGCCAGTTGACTAAGAAAGTGGCAGGCTAGCGCCTGCCTAAAATGACCCTTTCCCAGGGCCTGGATGCCAGGTTCCTGTATAGATCAGAGATGGGGGAGCAGGGCGGGGAGGTGAGGAAACAAAGGAAAAGACCATATCCAGCACAAGCTGGAATCAAGATTGCCAGGAGAAATATCAATAACCTCAGATATGCAGATGACACCACCCCTACGGCAGAAAGTGAAGAAGAACTAAAGAGCCTCTTGATGAAAGTGAAAGAGGAGAGTGAAAAAGTTGGCTTAAAGCTCAACATTCAGAAAACTAAGATCATGGCATCTGGTCCCATCACTTCATGGCAAATAGATGGGGAATCAGTGGAAACAGTGGCTGACTTGATTTTTCTGGACTCCAAAATCCCTGCAGATAGTGACTGCAGCCATGAAATTAAAAGACGCTTACTCCTTGGAAGGAAAGTTATGACCAACCTAGACAGCATATTAAAAAGCAGAGCCATTACTTTGCCAACAAAGGTGCATCTAGTCAAGGCTATGGTTTTTCCAGTGATCACGTATGGATGTGAGAGTTGGACTATAAAGAAAGCTGAGCACCGAAGAATTGATGCTTTTGAACTGTGGTGTTGTAGAAGACCCTTGGACTGCAAGGAGATCCAACCAGTCCATCCAAAAGGAGATCAGTCCTGGGTGTTCATTGGAAGGACTGATGTTGAAGCTGAAACTCCAATACTTTGGCCACCTGATGCAAAGAGCTGACTCATTGGAAAAGACCCTGATGCTGGGAAAGATTGCAAGCAGGAAGAGAAGGGGACGAGAGAGGATGAGATGGTTGGATGGCATCACTGACTCAATGGACATGGGTTTGGGTGGACTCCAGGAGTTGGTGATGGACAGGGAGGCCTGGCGTGCTGTGGTTCATGGGGTCGCAGAGAGTCAGACACGACTGAGCGACTGAACTGAACTGAACTGAACTGTTCATGGTTGGCTCATAGTTTCATCGAATAGACAAGGCTGTGATCCATGTGATCAGCTTGGTTAGTTGTCTGTGGTTGTGGTTTTCATTCTGTCTGCCCTCTGATGGATAAGGATAAAAGGCTTATGGAAGCCTCTTGATGGGAGGCATTGGCTGTGGGGAAAACTGGGTCTTGCTCTTATGGGCAAGGCCATGCTCAGTAAATCTTTAATCCATTTTTCTGCTGATGGGTGGGACTGTGTTCCTTCTCTGTAGGTTGATCTGAGGCCGAACTATGATGGGGTAACAGTGACCTCCTCCAAAAGGACTTACGCCAGCACATCACACCTCCCAGGACTGCAGCAGTCAGTGTTCCTGACCCTCCAGCTGACCACTGTTGACACATGCCTCCACCAGAGACTCCTGAACACTCACAGGCAAGTCTGGTTCAGTCTCTTGTGAGGTCACTGCTCTCTGGTTCTCTTGTGAGGTCACTGCTCCTTTCTCCTGGGTCCTGGTGCACATGAGGTTTTGTTTGTGCCCTCCAAGAGTCTCTGTTCCCCCAGTCCTGTGGAAGTTCTGTAATCAAATCCCACTGGCCTTCAAAGTCAAATTCTCTGGGGGTTCTCAGTCCTTTTGCCAGATCCCAGGTTGGGAAATCTGTTGTGGGCCCTAGAACTTTTGTAACCGTATGAGAACTTTTCAGTTTAATTGTTCTCCAATTTGTGGGTTGAACAGCTGAAGCTGAACAGTTCTGTGAAGACCTACAAGAACTTCTAGAACTAACACCAAAAAAAGATATCGTTTTCATCATAGAGGACTGGAAAGCAAAAGTAGAAAGTCAAGAGATACCTGGAGTCACAGGCAAATTTGGCCTTGGAGGACACAATGAAGCAGGGCAAAGGCTAACAGAGTTTTACTAAGAAAACACAGTGGTCATAGCAAACACCCTCTTCCAACAACACAAAAGGTGACTCTACACATGGACATCACCAGATGGTCAATACTGAAATCAGCTTGATTATATTCTTTGCAGACAAAGATGGAGAAGCTGTATATAGGAGCTGACTGTGGCTAAGATCATGAACTCTTTATTGTAAAATTTAGACTTAAATTGAAAAAAGTAGGAAAAACTACTGGGCCATTCAGGTATGACCTAAGTCAAATCCTTTATACAGTGGAAATGACAAATAGATTCAAGGGATTAGATATGAAAGACAGAGTGCCTGAAGAACTACGAATGGAGGTTCGTAACATCGTACCGGAGGCAGGAATCAAAACCATCCCCAAGAAGAAGAAATGCAAAAAGGCAAAATAGTTGTCTGAGGAGGCCTTACAAACAGCTAAGAAAGGAAGAAAAGCGAAAGGCAAAGGAGAGAGAAATCCATCTGAATGCAGAGTTCCAAAGAATAGCAAGGAGAGACAAGAAAGCCTTCCTAAGTGAACAATGGAAAAAAATAGAGGAAAACAGTAGAATGGAAAAGACTAGAGATCTCAAGAAAAAGAGAGATACCAAGGGAACAATTCATGTAAAAATGGACACAGTTAAGGACAGAAATGGTATGGGTCTGATGGAAGCAGAAGGTATTAAGAAAAGGTGGCAAGAATACACAGAATGACTGTACAAAAAAGATCTTAATGACCCAGATATCCCTGATAGTATAATCACTCACCTAGAGCCAGACATCCTGGAGGACAAAGTCAAGTGGGCATGTGGGATCTTGTTCCCCAAACAAGGATCAAACTCAGGCCCTCTGCCCTTGGAACAGAGTCGTAGCTACTGGACCACTTCCTTATATCTTTGGGGAGCCCCTGCTAGCTCAGACAGTAAGGAGTCTGCCCGCAGTGCAGGAGACCCAGGTTTGATCCCTGTGTTGGGAAGATCCCCTGGAGAAGGAAATGGCAACCCACTCCAATATTCTTGCCTGGAGAATCCCATGGACAGAGGAGCCTAGCCGGCTATAGTCCATGGGGTTGCAAAGAGTCAGACACGACTGAGGAACTTCACTTTACATCTTTGGAACAGTACTATCTGACAAGCTGTAATGTCATCCTATAGCCCTCAGTGGACGGTAAAGAACCCACCTGCAATGTGGGAGACCCAGGTTCGATCCCTTGGTCGGGAAGATCCCCTGGAGAAGGGAATGGCGACCCATTCCAGTATTCTTGCCTGAAAAATTCCAAGGACGAAGAAGCCTGGCGGGCTGCAGTTCATGGGATCACAGTCAGACACGACTGAGCAACTAACACAGACACACACACTCAGCTTTTAGGCTGGGCCTCTTTTTTTTCAATTGACATGATGAAACATAGTACAGAAGTGCTTCTCAGAAAGCAAATCCGGACAGTACCTTCTCTTGAGTTTTCTTGTCCCTGTGCCAAGTTTTTATTCTCAATTGGCCCTGCTTCAAAAGCTCAAGGGGTATCTAACCCATTAGAACACGTGACCAAAACCTGCCTACAAATCTTCACTACTTTGGCCAGCCCCAGCAACACCTAGAATACAGCTCATTCTTGAAGCTCTTTGAAGAGGAGGGCACGTTGCTGAGACGACACAGGAACTGAGGCAGAGGAGAAAAGTACAGAGCAGAGCCATGAAGATTATCTTGGATCTCCTTTTGCTTCTGCTCATCATCATTTACTCCTACCTGGAATCCTTGGTGAAGGTTTTCATTCCCCGGAGAAGAAAATCTGTGGCTGGGGAGATTGTTCTCATTACAGGAGCCGGGCATGGAATAGGCAGGCAGACCGCCTATGAATTTGCAAAACAGAAAAGCAGACTGGTTCTGTGGGATATTAATAAGGTACTGGACATCATTTGCCCATCTTTTAAAGTTACCCGCCAGGGAAGGCCCATACAAGTGAGATGGCAGTTTAAAAATTATTTGACTTAGCATTTGCTTATCTTTGTATTTTTCTTTTTCAAAGTGTGTTAACTACATTTCTTAGAGCTTTACACATGCATTAGAATGGTTTGATGTCCTCATATTCAGGTTTGATAACAGATTCAGAAGCCAGGCTACTTCCAAACTGTTTAAATTGAATGGTCACTTAATTTCTCCCAGCCTCAGTTTCCTTCTCTCTGAAATGGGAATAACAGTTCACAGGATGGGCAAGAACAGGGGTTAACACACTACAGCCAGTGGGCCAGACTTGCTCCCAGAGCAGCCTGTTGAGCTAGGGATATATTTTTTAAAGGACTGTCAAGGCAAAAACCAGATGAAAAACAAAGAACATGTAACAGAACCTCTTGGTGCCCAACTCTTACATGCACAGAATCCTAATATATTTACCATCTGGCTCTTAACAGAAAGAAGGACTAAATAAATTCCTATTTAAGTGCTTAAAACAATGCCTGGCTATAGGAAATGTTAGTTATGTTTAATACACTTCCATGAAGAGAATCAGACTTTTTCCTGGGCATTTGTATTTTTTTTGTGTGTACTGATATTTGTAAACACTAAATTAACTACTCTAAACTGAAATCTTATATCATTTTCCCTAAACTTTTGCTCTGCTTTTATTTTTTTAATTTTTTCACTGAGCCACATGGTGTGCAGAATTCTAGTTCCCCCACTAGGAACTGAACCCACGCCCCTTGCTTTGGAAGTACTGACTCTTAACCACAGGATGGCAAAGGGTCCAGGGTCTCCTAAACTTATTAATTCTGACACGACCATGCAAATATTCACAGAAAAAATGCTTACAGAATTTTAGGATTGGAAAAAAATTATCCAGTTTTTTTTTTTTTTTGAGAGTGTTTCTACAAATCACAGTGAGATTTTAGTTGCCATATGTTAATGTTCTTTGCCAACATGTCTAATTGGCACCTATTTTCTTAAGACCTTCAGAAATGTCTTTTGAATTTAGAAAACTAGTTCTCTGGTTCTTTCTATTCAGTAAATAATAATACACACAAAATTGATATATTTTTATATAACAGATATGAGCACTTGTAAATAAGCTGATACACATAAAAGTTATTTGGCATCAGTTTGGTCCTTGAAGAGATTTCAATACACTTTCAAGAAAAGGACAAGAATTTATAAATTGAGAAAATGACTGCTTGCTGTTCTCAGGTGTTTATCAAAAAAATAAATAAATAAATAAGTATAAATTCATGAGAAGGGCTTCATGAAATTTAAACTCTGGATCCGTCCAGATGTATATTTAGGAGAAAGATCTGACATTTATTATGCATTTTTTAAATCCCAATGATAAGAAGTAAAAATGACTTATTTAAGATTCTGTCTGAAGGATGGGTCACCTAGCCTCACAGGGTTCCTTTGAGTCCTTGCATGTTTATGGTTGAATATTTAAGGTATTATGTGATTCACTCTAAGGCTGTAAGTGTGACTCAGATCTCCTTTAACTATCAAAAACTGTCTTTCTGTTATGCTGGCTTCTTTTGCCTTACACAACAAGTCATGTTAATGGTTTATTCACATTAAATCTGAACCGTGACAAGTGGAGTACATACCACATGCTGGAGCTGAAGCAAGCATTTTGCTTATGAAGACAAGGCTTTACATCTCGCAGTTTTCTAGCTCAGCATCTGATGAAAACTTAGACTGCTAATAGCTCTCGAGTGACCTTGATTCTAGAGACAAAAGAGTGTCATCTTGTAATCTGCAACGAACAAGCTCCCAGCTAAAACCCAAATAGTGAGTCTCCTGACCTCCTTCTTTATACCTCTGAAACGCCTCAGAAATCTGTGAGGGACAATGACCTTGGATGAAGGATATATACTGTTTCCTTCCATACAAACCACTCAACTCTGCCTATTATTATTTTTTCATATTATTAGTCATCCCTACTGGAAAAGGAAAACCACCCAACACTCATTCGGGGACAGCCCCAAATAACCGCCACACCACTAACATCCCAACATGCCCAAAGGGCTTTCAAGACATCCTGACTCTTCATCACAGAGAAGAGCTAACAAATTCTGAAGGGAAAAAAGGATAATTTTAAATAGTTTATAATCGTCTTTATGAAATTCAACAGATGTCAAAGCTTGAAAAGAATGCTAATTTTCCAGAAATGTAGGTTAAGAAGCATCAGGGTGACTTTATTTTAGGAAAGAGGTCTTTGAATTTAGGCTGAAAATGAGTTCCTCTGTCTCTAAGTCCTGGAGTTACATGCAAAGCAGTTACATAGACGAGAATCTATCCCGTGGCCTTTGCCCATTTTCACTCCAGGACACCTGAAGAATATAATCTTATGCCCCTGAGAGTAGTAGCATAGTCTCTCTATGAAAGTTTTGCTCAAAGAAGGGTCCTTCTTCCTCCTTCCCTTCTAGAGGATTAAAGCAGAATTGTCGAGAAAAGTCTGATGGGCAGAGGTATATAGTTTAAAATTACCACTTGTTTAGAATTTATCTATTACATAATTGGTGCTCAACAAATATATGGTAAATATACAGTTGATTTTTCTTTTCTTCTCCATACTCAAACATCTCCCTTCATGACACCACAAACAGCAATATCTTTCAAGCATGTTCTTTAAGCTGTGAGAATACAACAAAACAGGGTGGAAACATGAGACTAATATGAGCCTTCCTTGGCAGAAAAGCCAGGTTACGACCTCTGCAAATTAGTCAAGCAGCGTCTCTCATGAAATTTGCTCACAAACAAGGAGGAAATTCTATTTCAATTTTTTTTTTTTTTAATTTTGACTGCACAGGCTTTTGTTGCAGCAAGCTTTCTCTAGTTTTGGTGGGGTTTCTCTACTTTGACACACAGGTTTCATTGCTCCACAGCATGTGGGATCTTAGTTCCCCAAACAGGGATTAAATCTGCGTCTCCTGCATTGGAAGGCAGATTCTTAACCATGGGACCACCAGGGAAGTCCTCTGAATTTTAATCTTTGAAAAAATTTAATCTCAGCTATTTTCTACCTCCCTCTTGTCTACTCACTGACCTACACCTTTCAGAATTTGGTTTTTTTTCCCAATTACAGCATGGTGTTGAGGAAACTGCAGCAGAATGCCGAAAACTAGGGGCCACTACACATGTGTTTGTGGTAGACTGCAGTAACAGAGGAGAGATTTACAGCTCTGTAAACCAGGTGAGACTTCAGGGTACAAATTTCTTCCCATGGTTTTATGTCCCTTTCCATGGAATATGAAAATGTTCTTTCTGACAGCCTAATTTAAATTAGATTTTTTTTTTTTAGCCTCTGCTAACTGAGGTAACTGTGTTTACAAGGAAGGACATACACTTTTTCTTCCATATGATCCACTCAACTCTGCCTATTATTATTGTTTCGTGTTATTAGTCAGTTTCATTCTAATCAGAAGTTCGATCAATATTACAGAGTGAAAGAACAAAGATTTATCACCAGGGGAAAGGATCATGTTCTAGTCTTCCTTTTAGCCCTATCACCTTTACAGAAGTTCCTTTACTTTTTGCTTTAATTATTTGCTCTTTGGGATTTTATGGGAAAAAATAAATATTAAAGGGTGGAAATGTCTATAGTTGATAGACATTTCCACCCTTTAATTTAATCCCTACAGTAACTCTATAAATTTCATTTGACTGATGAGCAAATTGAGATTCAAAGAGGTGAAATCATCCAGTTCTAATTTGCCATCTCTTTGTTCCTGCTGGCTGTCACTTGTGCATTTTGTGATTTTTGGCTATGGTCTGCTCATTTCCCTTGGCACTTTATCTGTGAGAATTTCTTGAGGCCTAAGTTATAGTTGGATTCCTCCAAACTACATTTTTGTTTGTTTAGGCTATTCAGTAGCATTACTGACACGGGATGACTTTACTGTTTTGGGAATTTATTATTATTTAGTGGGAGCATGGATTTGGATTGTAAACTTCTATGATGATGGCCTATTGGCAACAAATTCTTGAATGATACATATTTTTTTCTTTCTTGACTCAGCGTAGAATCAATAAATGCAATGAATCAATAAAAAAAAAAAAAAAACAAGGAGGTGAAGTCTGACAAAGGTCATGTAGCTAGTAGGTGGAGAAGCCAAGATTACTCAATTAGCACTTTAAAAATATTTGGTAAGAACTGATATGTCAGACCAAGGTCGTGTAGCCAGTACACATGACCTAGGTGGTGAAACTAGGATTACTCAATTAGCAGTTTTTAAATGTCTGATTAGAACTGATGTATCAGTTAATCAACACAAACACTAATTTCACTTTATTGGTAAGTTTCAAAAAAAAAATCTATGATGTACTGGGTACTGAAATTTAGCTGTTAAAAAAAACAGTTTATCTCAGTTTTATGACAGTGTTCCCTTTGTAACCACTCTTTGAGCTAATGCTCTTTTTCCCTCGAATTCTGAGCGATCTCATCAAATAGAATAAAGAATCTGATCCCTGGATGATATTAGTCCCAAAACTTTGCATTTTTATAATACATCCAATGAACTTTCTATCTCTATTCTGTAATGTGCCCAATGACTGTTCTTTCTATTTCAAAAGGTAAAGAAAGAAGTTGGTGATGTAACCATTGTGGTGAATAACGCTGGGACAGTATACCCAGCTGACCTTCTTAGTACAAAAGATGAAGAGATCACCAAAACTTTTGAGGTCAACATCTTAGGACATTTTTGGGTGAGTGTGAGTCAGAAACATCCCTAGGTTGTGCATGTCTGACAACTTCTCTTAAGGTACATGAAATTCATAATTGAGTTCACATCCTTCTGGATGGACAACTGCATATCTTTGCCTTAAAACAACAATCATCAAATATTGGTGTCTCTGACAGAAGGCATCCTGGCATGCTATAGTCCATGGGGTCGCCAAGAGTCAGACACAACTTGGCAACTGAGTAACAACTGACTGAAGGGCATAGGGTTCAAGGAAACACAACTCACCAGAATGTAGGCTAGTTAGTCTGTTTCATCCACCAGTACCTACACAAAGCCTGGCACGTGCTAGGCCCTCAAAAAGAATATTGGGCTGGCCAAAATGTTCATACTGGTTTTGCCAGCTGATGGCAAATCTGAATGAACTTTCTGGCCAACCGGATATTTGTGGCGCTTTTCTAAGGACAGGGCTTCCCTGGTATCTTAAACGGTAAAGAATCTACCTGCAATGCAGGAGAGCTGGGTTCGATCCCTGGGTTGGAAAGATCCCCTGGAGAAGGAAATGACAACCCACTCCAATATTCTAGCCTGGAGAATCCCATGGACAGAAGAGCCTGGCGAGCTGCCGTCCACGGGATCATAAAGAGCTGGACACGCCTGAGCGACTAACACTTGTTTGTTTTGCTTGCTAAGGACTGTCAGTGTGTGTCTTTTTGGTGCTTTAGAGAAAATACATATTGTGTACATTCCCTTGCGACCTTATGTCACGGAATTGTAGGACAAAGAGCTCCCTACTTGGGTTGTATAAGAGTTGAAAACTATTTTGAATGGGAATCTGGAACAAGGTCCACATCAGATTGGAGCTTAGGGATACAGCTCTACAGACCTCTTAAAATTGGTTGGTTTTGTGAGAGACGAAAATGTGCCTTTGTAGAGAACATTTATATGAATTAATCTTCCAGAGCCTCAGTGTTAGTGGGGAATCTAGGACAGAGCAGGATTCCAGGAGAGAGAAGAAAAAAAGAGATATGTTTCCTCATTTTCCCAAACCTTTTACATATGCTAATGAGAATGAATTATTATTTCCACGAACCACAAAGAGACTCCATGCAATCGCTCTCTATAGCTGCACTACAAAACTCAGTGAACTAAAGCAAGAATAAATGTTTACTTTCCTCTCACAGTTTCTGTGGGTCAGGAATTTGGGGGTGCCGTGGTTTAGCAGTTCTGGCTCTATGAATTTGCATAGGGTCTACAGGGTGAACCTATAAAATTCTTATAAAATATTATTGATATTTCTCATAAAACAGAAAGCTTTTTGGAGGTAAAGAAAGACTTTTTGTTTCCTATGGCATCAATATATGATGTGCAATATTACAAATAGGAGATCCTAAACCTAATCATGTTGCCTAATGACCGTGGGTCAGTACAGGACTCAACTTTTTCTACTGAAACTGATCCAGGGTTTTAATTCTTCTTGTTAGAAAGCTAAAGTCCCAAACCAAAGAAATCACAAGATATAAGATTACCATCTGGAATTTTTTCCGTTCTGAAAACTCTTTTGAGTTTTTCGCTTAATAACATTGTTGGATCCATAAAAGAGAGTTTATGGATTCCCTCTGAAGGGAAGGAAAAGGACATTAGGATGAATTTTTGGCATGTGGTACATGGTACACAGCGCTCAGTGTCAGCTTAAACCAGTCATTCCAATCATTTTTCATTTCTATCACTGATAGAGAAGTAATCATGGAATCTTGGCATATATTTCATTTCATTGTAAAAGTTGTCTCAAAAGACATTTTGCCTTAAAAATAAAACCACCATGGTAACAACAACCCTATATGCAAGGCAGCAAAAGAGACACAGATGCAAAGAACAGATCAAAGAGCTGTGGATTTGATCCCTGGGCTGGGAAGATCCCCTGGAGAAGGGCGTGGCAACCTCTTACAAGTTTAAAAATATGTAATACTTCATATATATATGAAGTGGGAGAAGGTGAGGGTGGGATGATTTGAGAGAATAGCCTTTTCCATATTACCATATGGAAAATAGATGGCCAGTGCAAGTTCGATTCATGAATCAGAGCCACTCAAAACTGGTGCCTTGGGACCACCCAGAGGGATAGGATGGGGAGGGAGGTGGGAGGGAGGTTCAGGATGAGGGGATACATGTGCACCTGTGGCTGATTCATGTCGATATATGGCAAAAACCTTCACAGTTTTGTAAGGTAATTATCCTCCAATTAAAATAAATTAATTAATTAAAAAAAAATAAAACTACCTAGTTGGGAAATCTGACACCTGTGTCATTGTTACTTCTCTCTCTGCAATGATTCTGAAGATCACAAAAGCACTTCTTCCATCGATGATAAGGAGAAACCATGGCCACATTGTCACAGTAGCTTCAGTGTGCGGTCACGGAGTGATTCCTTATCTTATTCCATATTGGTAAGTATTACTTTCTATCAGTGTTATGTATTTTTACACTTGGAAGCATTTGCATGCATCCATGCTAAGTCGCTTCAGTCCTGTCCAACTCTTTGAGACCCCATGGACTGTAGCCCACCAGGTTCCTCTATCCATGGAATTCTCCAGGCAAGAATATTGAAGTGGGTTGCCATGCCCTCCTCCAGGAGATCTTCCCAACCCAAGGATCGAACCGGCCGCTCTTTCATCTCCTGCATTGAAAAGCAGGTTCTTTATCACTAGTGCTACCTGAGAAGCCCCTTTAGGGGTTTATTAGACCTCAGATTCCAATCTGCCTAACAGGTAATTTATTTCATTTTTTAATTCTTTTCAGAGAGCTAGAATTACGTTTTATTCATTTTTGAATCTTCTTACAACAAAAAATCAAATGTCTTGCAAAAAATAAAAACTAAAGAAATTTCATAGCAGGTAATTTGGATTTATAGAATATATATAGTAATTTGGAATAAACTCTTAAAAATGACTTCTCCTAAAATAATGAAATTCATCTTTTAAAATATTTTTAAATTTCTGAAAACTCCTCTGCATAGCAATGAAAGAAAACAGTATTGCCAAGCATGTTTCCATTGTATCCTGGAATGACTAGATGTCCATAAGAGAAATAAGGAATTCACAGGCTAAGAAGCAAAACATACAGATAAGTCCAAATGAACGTAAGTCTGTGCAATGGCCCTTATGCCCAAGAAAAGCTAAACAGAGTGGCCACTGGAACAAAACGTTTTCCAGTGTGCTTGTGTCATGAGAGACTGTGTGTGTGTGTGAGAGAGAGAGGCAGAGAAAGAGAGAGTAAAATTGAGAGAAAGCCTCTACCATATTGAAAGATGCAGATAGCATAGTCCATGCTCTACCAAGGACACGGGCTTCCCTGGTGGCTCAGTGGTAAAGATCTACCCACCAATGTAGGAGATGAGGGTCCGATCCTGGGTTGGGAAGATCCCCTGGAGAAGAAAATGGCAACCCACTGCAATATTCTAGTCTGGAAAATCTCATGGACAGAGGAGCCTGGCAGACTACAGTCCATGGGGGTCACAAAGACTTGGACACAACTTAGCGACTAAACAACAAAACAACAAACAACTAGGACATAAAAAGAAGAAGGTAAGAAGGCCCCAAGGATTCACTCTTTGCAAAAAATCTTTTCTTTGTACCTCCTTCAATGGCATCTCATTATCTTTTTCCAGCCTTATATCAACCTCATAGAAAAATTTAACTTGTTAACATGTTTATCAGTGGCTGGGGATGAATAGGTAGATAGCTGGTTTATTGTTTACCTGCACATCCATGTTCAAGGTTGAATTTAGTCATGAATCAAATTATTTCTGACGCTGAAAATAGTCACAGATGTAGTTGAGTTTCACTGTAGGTTAAGGTGTCCAAGCACATACAAATGTTTATTTCAAGCTGCCTCTACCATCGTAAAACACAGATCAGAATTTCACAGATTAAACATGCAATATTGTTTTAATGTTTAGAAATGTGGAAACCCAATGGAGTAATAGTTTTCCTTTTTTCTTTTCCTTTAAGAAAGCAGTCAGCCTTTAATTTTATTGTTCTTATTGTCGTCTGGGTCAAAAATACAATTAACATTACATAGCTCCTTATAGGTAATAAAGTTATTATGCATATTACTTTTAAGTAATAGAGTTATTATGCAGTTTAATCCTCAAGACAGTCATGTATTTTATTACCAGCATTTTAAAGATCAGAAACTCAAAGGAAAAAGACAAGGTGATATGTTGAAGGTCGCACACCAAAAGTCTTTTTACTCCAGATGTTCACAGTGAAATTAAGAAGCCAGAGTGAACCTACATTTCAAGAGAGAAACCACTGAGAAAGTAGAGATCCACAGAATCCCACAGAAGCTTGTTAATACAAATATTAGTTATGTAATATTTCTAAACATGTTCTTCTTGATTCATATTTTTCAAAATAAAAATAGCAGTAAAAACTAATTAGAAAAAAAGTTTAAAGGTTGCATGGAAAGCTACATGTAGGGTGGAAAAGTGAGCAGTAATGAAGTTGAAGTTTTATTAAAATTTGTTCTATTGTTATCACTGCTACAGTCACAATTCAGTGAAACCAGATATGAAAATAGATGACCAAGTGGAAGATTTGGGGGTTTGGCTTTTATCAGTTCTCAAGCAAAGCAAAATCAACATTTTCTCCTCACAGAGAGTTGAAGAATGTGTTTCACTTTTCCTTGGCTAACAGGGATGGATAATTCTTTTACAGTTCCAGCAAATTTGCTGCTGTTGGTTTCCACCGAGCCCTGACATCAGAACTTAAAGCCTTGGGAAAAACTGGTATCAAAACTTCATGCCTCTGCCCAGTTTTTGTGAATACCGGGTTCACCAAAAACCCAAGTACAAGGGGAGGCCAAGATCAAGTTAGCATAGAAATATAGCATGAGAAATTAGTATGAAAATTACATGAGAAATTAGAAAGAAAATTACATGAGCAATTACTATGAAAATTACATGAGCAATTACTATGAAAAGTACATGAGAAATTCATATAAAATTACATGAGAAATTCCTATGAAAATTACATGGGAAATTCCTATGAAAAGTACATGAGAAATTCATATAAAATTACATGAGAAATTCCTATGAAAATTACATGGGAAATTCCTATGAAAATTACATGAGAAATTTGTAGGTGGGTCAATTGAGAAAATAGGGGGAAAAATGGAAAAGGAAAAACATTTTTTTCTTATTAACGTTACTGAACTGCCTTTATGTTTTCACTTTGAAATCAGATGAACGAAGGGGGAAATGCTTTAGGGACTAGCAGGCGAGATCAGCTGCCAATGAATCGAGGCAATGGGTATTTTTTTTTTTCAACATTCAACATTATCACTTTTTATTTTTTTTAAATTGGAGGATAATCGCTTTACAAAGTTGTGCTGGTTTCTGCCACACAACAACCCAAATCAGTCAACCCAAATATATATAGGGGCTTCCCCGGTGGTTCAGCAGTGAAGAATGCACCTGCAATACAGGAGATGCAGGAGACGTGGGTTCAGTCCCTGAGTTGGGAAGGTCCCCTGGAAGAGAGGAATTGGCATCCTACTCCAGTGTTCTTGCCTGGAAAAGCTCATGGGCAGAGGAGCCATGGGGTCGCAAAGAGTCAGACACCACCGAAGTAACTCAGTGCCCATGATATGTACACACACACCACCCCCCATGAACCTCTCTCTCCTGCATCGCACCCACGCCCCCCGTCCCCCACCCCAGGTCATCACAGAATGCTGGGCAGGGCTCCCTCTGTTGTATTGTAACTTCCCACTAATTATCTGTTTTACACATGACAGAGTATATATTCTGATGCTACTTTCTCAATTCATCCTGCCCTTTCCTTCCCCCACTGTGTCCACTCATCCAGCAATGGGTGTTTATTCATGTCCAGGAGAAAGATTCAACACCCACGCAGGTGCTAAGAGGGAGTGAGAATGGGGGTGGGCAGGATGGAGAGGTGCCTTCTCTTGGAACCACACCCCCAACATGAATGATACCTAACATCCCCTTCTCCCCTTCGTGGTTCATCTTCCTCAAATAGAGTATGGAAAAGCACAGGAATCTGCCTCATTTCCACCATCTTCCTCCCAGCACTGACCACAGGGCTGGCAAAAAGTCCTCCAGCATTTTCCAAACTTGCCTGATCCTAAGAATCATCACCTGTGCTTATATAAAAAGTAAATGTTCTTAGCCTCTCCCTTAGAAATTCTGACTCAGGAAACTGGAACGAGTTCTAAGAATAACGCATTTTGCTTTGTTTTGCTTCCTTTACCACCATATCAGTTAACTCTGGAGACAGGCTTGGAAAACATTGACATAGTAAATATAACCACACGCATTTGGTCACGGTTACCACCCTGTCTTCCTTTAAAATGTAAACATTTCTAGTAACAGCAATACCCTGAGTTTCTAAACCCTTGAAAGTGATACTGTTATTTGCTCAGTCATGTCTGACTCTTTGTGACCCCATGGACTATAGCCCACCACGCCCTTCTGTTCATGGAATTCTCCAGGCAAGAATGCTGGAGTGGGTAGCCATTTCCTTCTCCAGGGAATCGTGACCCAGGGATCAAACCCACATCTTCTGCATTGCAGGCAGATTCTTCACTGTCTGAGCCATAAGGAAAACCGTCAAAATGATCAAGGTGAATTTCTGCAAATATATACTTTGTCTGTGGTAAGGGAGGATCTCAGATCATAAGAGAGGAGAAATTGGCCCTGAAATAAGAGGAAGAAAAGCAGAAAGATGAGGATAAGGACCCTAAAATTAATACACCTGCTTCACAAATTTGCCTCAATTCCAGTATACATTCTGCTACAAGTTAACAAAATATACTAAGCTTGCTAATGTGAAATCAATTTACTACTGAAAGGGAATTAGTCCTAAATATAGTCATTCAAAAGAGTTAACAGGGCTTCCCAGGTGGCTCAGATGGTGAAGAACCCACCTGCCAATGCAGGAGACACAGGTTCAATCCCTGAGTCAGGAAGATCCCCTGGAGGAGAAAATGGCAACCCACTCCAGTATTCTTGCCTGGAGAATCCCATGGACAGAGGAGCCTGCTAGGCTACAGTCCATAGGGTCACAAAGAGTTGAACACAACTGAAGTGCCTTAGCGTGCACGCTCACAATGGAGTTAACAAATTCCCTTTTAAGCTCAGTCTCATTAGAGTCAGATACGACTGAGCATGCACACGCCACATGCCAGATTTGAAGCTACTGACTCTGAAACCCTAAATCTGCTGTGTCATCTCTGGAGCTGGAGCCAGTCCCTGGCAGTTGAATCATTAACTGAGTTAGAACACAGGCATTTAACAAGTACTCAACACCGTATATTAGTGAATACCATGATACAATTGGGACTCTGGGCTCATTTTTCTTAAATAAGAAACTGGGCCCAATAAAAGCCCTCTTAGTAAGCATTCAGGCTCAGTGTGTGCCCAGAGGACCAGGTCTTCAGGTGGAGAAGGCAAAATAGATAGAAGAGTGAGGCTAATGCAACCTTGGGGACTTTCCTGGTAGTTGAGCGGTTTTGACTCCAAGCTCCCAATGCAGGGAGCATGGGTTCAGTCCCTGCTGGGGGAATTAAGACCCTGAATGCTGCATGATTCAGCCAACAAACAAACAAAAATAATGTGACCTCAGGTGTGTAGGTTCCTAGGGTGATCCTAAGAGCTGACCCAGGCAATGCTGAAAATTTGGCTCTGGTCCCACCCAGACTCCCTGATTCTGAATTTCCTTGGCAAAGGCTGACTTGTCCATATACTGTCAGGCTTGGCTTAGAGATGGAGTTGATAGAATCAGGTAGGAGAAATCAGGGAGGAAAGAGGCAGCACCCTATACTTCTCAAGAACTCATGTGTACAGTCTTGAGTATAAGAATGGTCACACCTCTCCAGTTGTAACATAATACTCTCCCCACACACCTTGAACTCTCATTAAACTGTAGTACAGGCAAGTCAGTACAAAACAGTCCAGTTTTGTGGGACACCTCCACAAGAAAGCAAGTGTACTTAGTCTGAATTTCTTTTCCTGTAGCTAACGAGCGCTGAAGAAAGATGCCAAGTGTTTTCTTTCTGTCGTATGGTCAATTCTACCCATTAGGCTTCCTTGCCTCCTCTCCTCCTCTTCTATCTAATTCGTCTCCACCATTTTGATGTTTTGACTGAGTGAGCCATGAAACACTGAATGGGATGTGAAAGTAGAAGATTGTGATGATGAGACATCATGGCGTGGGGGAGGGGAGGCAGGTGGCCTTTGTGCAGTGAATTCTGGAAACTTTTAAATCCTAACTGATGAAGAGATCATTTTCCTGCCTTCATTAATTATAAAAAAAATAATAAAAAGAATCCAACTTTTTTTTTTCATCACAGAATATGGCCTGTGTTGGATACAGATGAAGTTGTAAGAAGCTTGATAGATGGAATACTTACCGATAAGAAAATGATTTTTGTTCCATCCTATATCAATATCTCCTTAACAACAGAGAGGTAAGTACAACACAAGACACCTAAAATACTAAAACACTGATAGAGCTATCATTATGGAGAGAATTTCAGTTGTGAAAGTTGCCATGGAAACTCTCCATGCCTGGGGAAAACAGTTAAGTTGCCTCTGTTGTTACCTTACCCAGTCTATAAAAAGAGAATGAATCATTTTCTCTACTACATCCACCATCTCCACCCAGCCTTTGCCAGAGACAAGAAAAGACAGTTTAAAGACAATGCAATATGGTGAACTAGCTAAAAATAAAGAAGCCTGTTGGGGTTTTGATTAAGACTGCATTGAATCTATAGATCAACTGGGGGAGAATGAACATATTAACATTATTGAGTCTTCAAACCCAAGAGCACAAAGAACACAATATATCTCTTCTTTTTATTTTTTTATCTTTTTTAATATGTGAACATATTGAAACTACAGCATCATGTAGTTTTCAGTGTATAAGTCTTAACGCAGTTTTTGTAAGGTTTACCCCAAAGCATTTCAAATCTTTGATGCTATTGCAAATGACATGTTAAAAGATCTCTATTTTCCATTATTTGTTACTAGCATGTGTTTGATTTTTGCATTTTGATCTGTATTTAGCAACCTTGCTGTACTCACTTTTAGTAGCTTTTTTGTAGATTCTAACAGATACTTTTACATAGATGATCATATTGTCTGCAAATCAAGACACTTCGACTTCTTTTTTTTCCCAATCTCTATGTTTTTTATTTCTTGCCTTATCACACTGGCTAGTACCTCCTGTTGCAATGTCAGAGAGGACTGACAAAATCACACATCCAAGTGTTGTCTCTGATCTTAGGAGGAAAGTAGTCACAATTTCACAATTCAGAATGATATCAGCTGTAGATTTTTTTCATTTGCTCTTTATCAGGTTGAAGAAGTTCCCTTCTATTATTATTTTGATGAGAGTCTTCATCAAGAGTAGTGTGAATTTTGTCAAAAGTTTTACTGAATATATTTAGAGGATTGTTGGTCTTTCCATTTTAGTTTGCTAACATAATGAATTACGCTGAGTCATTCTAAAGATTAAACTAACCCTGCTCTGTAATGTCTTTGACTTTTGGGTCAGCATAATACTTACCTCATAAACTGATTTGAAAAGTATTCTCTCCTCTTCTCCTTTTAGGAATAGCTTTCGTGGAATGGTACTATTTCTTTCTTAAACATTTTCTAGAATTCCCAATGAAGTCATCTGAGCAGGTTGCTTAACCTCTTAGTTAAACAAGAAGTTCCTCAAAGGCAGTCGCTGCTTTTAAAGTACCATATTATAGATATGCAGTAAAAACTCAAGAAGTGGAGAAACTCATTAAATGGATTATGGTGCCGTTGCTCTGTGAACTCTTAACATCAGGATTCATTGACATTTACAAATATAAGTCCAGACCTTCATATTTCGGTCTTTACTCACATAAGATTTTAAGCAAGAGTTTATTAATATAAGAAGGTGAGAAGAGTGGTATATATCAGTGCTTTCTTTATATTTGCATAATATTTGAACTGCGAGTATTAAAAGACACACACACACACACACACACACAAAGAGAGAGATAGACAAAGAAAGAAAGGAAGAACAGAAAAAAAATTAAATGCAATCCAGACAACTCTCAGGTTATTTTAACTGACAACAAAAATGAACTCTGATGTCCAAGATTTTAAACTGAAAAACATTCATCTTTTCTTTCATACAGATTTCTTCCTGAACGTGCCTTGGCAGCCATAAATCATGTACAGGATGTTCAATTTGAAGCAGTGATTGGCCACAAAATCAAAATGAAATGAATAAATGAGCTCCAGGCTGAGATGTATGCACCTTAATGATATGGAACTAAATTTAGAGTCAATGCTTCAAAGTTCTATTTCACATTTTTCAATGCTGTTAATATTAAAAAAAAACATTGGTTTGGCATTAGCAGTGGTCGAATGAACAAGACTAATTACCTGTCTGTCTATTTCTCAAGATTATGCATGCAGTTTTAATAGATCCATTTTTCACTCTGTGCCTCTTAAAAACTTGTATGCTTATGTAAACATACTTAAGAGGTCATTTTTCTTTAAGAGATTTCATTTCTTTTCTTTTCATTTAAAGGTGGACAAAGCTACCTCCCTGAGAGTAAATACAAAAAGAACTTATTCACACAGGGACGTTTTAAGACTGTTCTTAAAGTAAATCTGTAGCCTGGCCGCAGAATGTCAGCAAGTACACAGTGTGAGCTAGCAGTTAGAGACCAAGTTTAAGCAGATGGCTGTACTCCAAAAAAGAGACAGATTACACCTATGCAAGTCAACATTTGGAAGCTCTCTCTAGCTTCTCCCTTTTTCGTCAGCCCGTAACAGTACTTTCTTAACCTTATTCTGTTCCTGATATAGATTTGATATCCAAGAGTGTGCCCTCCACACTTTCTGCCCTTTTCATAGTCTCTTAAAATACTGTGACATTTCAAAAAGTGACCCTCTCTTGAATCTCAGGATTAAATCTGAAATTTTAACCCCATGGTAACCTCTTTCTTTGTAGTTTACGCTTTCACGTATCATTGGTAACAGAGATGTTTAGACAGCTTTGAGCTTCAAAAATGAAAGCTAAGCAGGGATGCTAGGCCAGCTACTTAATACTGTACTGTGGATCTGAGAGATGGAAGGGAAAATAGAGTTGTTGTTGTTGTTTGTAAAATGGAAAAAAAAATCTGACTTCAAGTACATCAAGAATAATCTAGTTTTCTCTGTTTTTCACTAATGCTATATAGACTGCTTTGGCTTATACTATCCTCCTGTTTTATCCTAAGTGAAAGCAAATGATTAAACACAAATCATTAATAAAAACAATATTTTTAAAAAATGAAAAAAAAAATGATAAATATGTTGCTGTGCTTTTAAAAAATAACCTCTTGTAGTTATAAAATTAAGAGTTTTGATCTCTGAGCATCTTTCAGAAAGCAAGGACCTGGGTATTATCAAGCAGACAGAGCTTGCAGACGTAGAGAGGGATCAGGGGTTCTGCCATCTCCAGCTTCTTTGACTGTTAGGAGGTTTATACACTGAAACTTACTGAGTCCTTCGTACGTGAGGCACTGCACAGAGTACTATTGTTTTGAGACTTTTTTTTCTTGTTCAGTTCAGTCACTCAGTCGTGTCCGACTCTTTGCAACCCCTTGGACTGCAGCATGCCAGGCTTCCCTGTCCATCACCAACTCCCAGAGCTTGCTCAAACTCATGTCCTTTGAGTCAGTGATGCCATCCAACCATCTCATCCTCTGTTGTCCCCTTCTCCTCCTGCCTTCAATCTCTCCCAGCATCAGGATCTTTTCCAATGAGTCAGTTCTTCACATCAGGTGGCCAAAATATTGCAGCTTCAGCTTCAGCAGCAGTCCTTTAATATTTGTTCATGATTTTTGTTTCAATTGTTTGCCTTAAAATTAAGAACTTTATGAGTGGAAGCTTAAAATGTATTATTATTATTATTTTAATCATTATTTATTTATTTGACCACACCACATGGCATGTGGGATCTAGTTCCCTGACCAGAGATCAAACCTGCGCCCCCTGCATTGGAAGTGCGGAGTCCTAACAACTGGACCACTAGGGAAGTCCTCAAAAGGCATTATCTTAAAAGTATGATTACAAAACTTCAAAAGAGAAATATGTAAAGTAAAAAAATATAAACGTATCCCCCACTGCCCCATTCCCTAGAGGTCAGGCTATTAATGTACATCTTCCCATCTTTTTCTAATGCATGTATGAGCACACATATGACAAACACATTACATTCTTTTACTTCATGTGTGACATTAATTGTTTCAAGATGTGTACTATATCCTGTAACTTGTTTTTTTAGCTTACCAACATATCCCCAAAGCCTTTTCTTTCAGCATATAAAATTTAACCTCATTCTTTGTCATGGGCACATAGTACTAAATGGTACTATATTTAACTGTTCCCTTATAATATAACATTTAGGGTGTTTCCAGATTTTCTCAATTTATTTACTTTCTTCTTTACTTAACAAACACTTGTTGAGGATCAGCCACAGTTCTAGACTCGGGGAAGCATCAGTGAGTAAAGCAAACTCTTTTCCTTAATGTAGCTCACATGCAGTAGGTAGGACAAACAGCAGACTACACGACAGAGCGTGGAGGATGTACATATACCTGTAGCTGATTCACTTGGTTGTAGAGCAGAACCTAACAACGTTGTAAAGCAATTACTCAGCGCATGTGCGCTCAGTCGTGTCCCACTCTTTGCAACTCTATGGGCTGTAGCCCACCAGATTCCTCTGTTCATGGAATTTTCCAGGCAAGAATACTGGAGTGGGTTGCCACTTTCTACTGCAGGGGATCTTCCCAACACAGGGAACCTGTGTCTCCTGCAGTGGCAGGCAAATTCTTTAGCACGGCGCCACCTGGGAAGCCCAAAAGCAACTGTACTCCAATTAAAAAAAATAAAATAAAATAGAAGAGTCAAGGAAGAACTCTGAGAACTAACATCTTGGGGTAGAAATACGTGTGAAGTGAAAGCATGGCCCATTCAAATATCTAGGGAAAGGAAAGAGCAAATTCTGACAAAGACACAAACTTATCTGAAGAACTCTATGAAAGTCACTGAAGCCAGAGTGGATGAGCAAGTGGGCAGAACTGTAGGCAACATGCCAAGAGAGATATCAGATTATTGGACGTCACATAGGCCACCATTATAAGTTTTTATTTTTCTGAGGGCAAGAGGAAGGAACTGAGGAATTTGAGCTAGGGACTGACCCAAATAAATTAAATCCCAATGTTAGGTGCAAAAAAAAAACTTTCCTTTTTAAATCAACTCAATTTTTGGCTTTCAGCTTTTGTGAGTGAAACTCAGAGAAATACCTGGGAACACAAACATTGAGATCTTTTGCCTGTTTTCCCTACATAGTTTGGCTATTGATTCTTTCTTATATGTTCCTTCTGTGCTTTTAAATATTTTACTGTGACAATCTCCATCTCGTAAATCTCCTCAAAGGGCCTCACTCCCACCAAAACCCCAGTTCCAAGGCTACCTCCTGGGTGTGCAGGTCCCTGGGCATACCCAGGCACACTTGTGGGTTCTTGTCTACATAAAGAAGTTGGTTAACAATGTATTACAGGGACTTCCCTGATGGTCTAGTGCTTAAGACTCCGCACTTAGACCGCAGGGTCACTGATTCAATCTCCAGTCAGGGAATTAAGATCCCACATGCTGCTTGGCCAAAAAAAAAATATATATATATATATATATAATAAAATTCACAAGTCCATTTAAGTATAGAGATTTATTGATGAAGATTTAGAATAAAAGGGCTTCCCTGATAACTCAGTTGGTAAGAAACTGCCTGCAATGCAAGAGACCCCACTTTAATTCCTGGGTTGGAAAGATCCCCTGGAGAAGGGAACAGCTACCCACTCCAGTATTCTGGCCTGGAGAATTCCATGGATTGTATAGTCCATGGGGTCACAAAAAGTTGGACATAACTGAGTGACTTTTACTTTAGAATAATAAAAATTTTAATGATTGTCCACACAATGCATGTAAAGATTCTTCCTGGTATTTTTTCTTATTTGGTCCAAGAGTCTTTTTTTTTTTTCTTTATTTTCAAATGAGTCATGTGTGCATGCTCAGTTGCCTCCGATTCTGCAACCTTCTCCATGGAATTTTCCAGGCAAGGATACTGGAATGGGTTACCATTTCTTCCTCCAGGGGATTTTCCCGACCCAGGGATTGAAAGTGTGTCTCTTCCATCTCCTGCATTGGCAGGCAGATTATTTACCACTGTCCCACCTTGGGTGCCCCAATCAAATGAGCCACTTTTTGCTAATTTCTTATCTTTCAACATAAGAAAGAGGTAGTAATGCTACAATTTCTCATAATACCATGGTGCTTGTAACAGGTTTGTATTAAAATAATACGAATCTTCTTGCTTCTAAAATCTCTCCTACCATATATAGTTCATGCTAGTTACATTGTTACTCTTGATTTTGCGTCATCCATTGTGCTACTTGTAAATACTAGCTTCCAATCACTCAAAGACTGTTATGGCACTTCTTAGATAATAACCACAAATTCAAGCCTAACCCAGAGGGTGCAGAAAATGTGAATAATTTGTTTTCTGGTCATGTTAAATGTATCATTTAAGATGTTATAGAATAACACCAAACAGCACATCTTCTAACTAAGTCTTGCCTTGAACTCTTTAGGTAATAATTATTGAAAAAAATGAAAATGTAATCTTTTTGAATACTGACTGTACCTTGTCTCTCATACACCATCACCAGCAGGAAGGGAATTGTAGACATAACAAAATAAATAGCTTCATATGTGCAAAGGATGTCTGTTCCTCATCCGGGAGAGCTTAACACTAACCAGGGAGAACATGGCATCACCACATCAATCAGAAGTGTCCATTTGTCAGCCTGGATGGAAGAGGAGTCTGGGGGAGAATGGATACATGTATATTTATGGTTGAGACCCTTTTCTGTCCACCTGAAACTATCCCAACATTGTTAACAAGTCACAAAGAGTCAGACACAATTTAGCAACTGAGCAACAACAATACTCCAATATAAAACAAAAAGCTAAAACATTTTTTTTATTTGAAAAATTGGAAAAAGAAGAGTCTGTTGTGATGAAGAATCTTGAAAGCCCTCAGAAGTGATAAGGGTATCCACTCCCAAAGGAATGCTTGATCCATGGTAGAGAAGCTACAAAGGGGATGGGGTAACTGCCCTAAATAACAGTGGCAAGGAGCATAATGACACCTGAAACCACCTGTAGAGCCCATGGGTGTTTATACAACAGAAGTGGCAACAGTGTTTGCACATAGACAGTGAAAGTGGATGCCTGAGCCCACATATATGGCCTGAGCAGTGGACCTTAGCACAGACCCCTAAATTAGATCTAGGTCCAAAATAAATGAGAATCACCCCCATATCAGCATGTCAGTATCACCCCAACTGCCCAACTTCACACAATCTTGCAAAAGAAATACTTTGCCAGCCAGCAGCAGTAGTCTGATCACCAGACACCTCTCCTAGAACTGGAATCTGGAGATGAACCCCAGGGTGATGCTGTACATACAAGAGCACCTCTGGACATCTGGTCAACCCCATGTGCAGAGACAGACAGCACTCCAAACGGAGAGACAGGGCCAGCACCAAAGAGGACTTAGAACATTTCAAAGAAGGCACTTCAAAGAGGCACAGGAGTGGGGCAAGGTACCTGCATGCCCAGATCTAAGAGTAATAGTGTCCAGGGACTTCTCTGGTGGTCCAGCGGTTAAGACACTGCACTTCCAGTGCAGGAGGCATGGGTTCGATTCCTGGTTGGGGAACTAAGATCCCACATGCTGCATGGCATGACCAAAAAATAAATATGTGCAATAGTGCCCGGCTTCTCCAGGTTTATGCATAGCTTAAAGGGGTGCCAAAGTAGATGTATGACTGAAGAAAAATTTTTCAGTTAGTCTCATATCTCAATCTTGTATTATGCCTATAAAAATGTTTGCAAAGATGAGGTAACATCTAACCTTGAAATTCCCACTTATATGGGGCATGATGCCCAAAAACTCATCCAGGCCAGGCTCAATTCCCTTGCATCACAATGGTCATGTGAGATCATGTTGGAAATGCAAACTCTCAGGCCCCACCCCAGCTTTGCATAATTAGAGTCTTTATTTTTTTCTCGGTACTTTTATAAAGGACCCCTAGTGATTGATGGAGCTTCCTTGGTGGCTCAGACGGTAAAGAATCTGCCCACAATGCAGAAGACCTGCCTTCAATCCCTGGGTTGGGAAGGTCCCCTGGAGAAGGGAATGGCAACCCACTCCAGTATTCTTGCCTGGAAAATCCCATGGACAGAGGAACCTGTTGGGCTACAGTCCACAAGGTCACAAAAGAATTGGACACGACTGAGCAACTAACACTTTCATTTTTTCATTTTGGGTGATATGTACATTAGACCTTGGGAGACATGCTTTTTAGGACATCAGCTTTGAATTTAGTGTGGCACCAAGTCAGAATTGGGCTATTCTAAATATATGATAATTACAACAAAACCAATAGTTACTGCTGGTCTTATTTCTTCACAAACTATGTGAGAAAGTACAGGGAGGGAATTCCAACCCCCACCCTAAGGGTCTTTTCCTACTTCCTACTTTTTGCTTCCTCTTGTATCTAAAGTTATTAGGTAGCACATCATCTTCAATTTACTTCTTCAAATATGCTAGGTGTTCTAATGAAAATCCCTTCTTCATTTGATTGGATATGCTACACCCAGTCAAATTTGTCTCTCAACTGCTTGCAACAAGTTTGGAATTGAAGGAAAATCAAGTGACACAAATTTGATGGGAGTTGTCTTAGTCTGTTTAGGCTACTATGGCAAAAATACCATAAACTAGGTGGCTTATAAACACCAGAAATTTATCTCTCATCATTCTGGAGTCTGGGAAGTCGAAGATCAAGATGCTAGTGTCGACTAAAAAAAGATGTACAACAAGTTAAGTTTTATTTGGGGCAAAATGAGGACTGCAGCCTGGGAGGCAGCATCTCAGATAGCTCTGAGAGACTGCTTCAAAGCAGCAGTGGGAAAAAGTCAATATATAAGGTTTTGGTGAAGAGGGAATTCCATGAAGCACTCACTTGACAAAGGATTTTTTGTTACTCATGAGAATCTGATGTCACCATGAAAGGATTTAGTGTTTCTCTAGATATGAGATGCAAGGATTGAGATCATAAGATCTGTTCCTAAGAACATCCAACTGTCTAAAGACCTGTCCCTCCAGGTTCCCTGGAGCCCAGAGGGCCTCACTCCACCCTGCACTTCCTCCGGAGTTGTTGAAGGTCAACAGCTGCAGCAGCATGGGTTCAATCTCCACACAGGCAGATGGCAAATGCCTTTGTGGTTCAGTCATTGGCAATATTCTTGGTTAGTGCCAATTTGTAGTTGACACGGGCAAGTTAAATGTTTAGTGAAGGCTTTTTTGCCTGGGTACATGGCAGAAGGGGTGAGAGATTTCTCTAGGATCTCTTTAATAAGGGCACTGAATATAGCACAACTATATTGTAAAGCAACTATACTCCAATAAAAAAATAATAATAATAAGGGCACTAATCCCATTCACAAGGCTTCTGTCTCCCTGAACTAGTTATCTCCCAATGACCCCATCTCCAAATACCTTTACCCTGGGGATTAGGTTTCAACATACACATTTTGGAGGAACACAAAGATTCATTCTACAGCAGGAATCTTTTACAGGAACAGTAATCACTGGGACTTCTCTGGTGGTCCAGAGGCTAAGACTCCACGTTCCCAATGCACAGGGTCTGAGTTCGATCCCCAGTCAGGGAACTAGATCCCACATGCCACAACTAAGACTCAGTACAATCAAATAAAAAAATATATTTAAACAAAAGCCATAATCACAGTCTGACTTACATAGGATGCAATCATTTCCCATTCAAATTAGCTTTACAAATTCAATGTGCAGGTAAAAAATAGTCATAAATTCACATCAGAAACTTGTGAAAAGCCAAATCATTTGCCTATTGCACTCTAGCTACTCTTAAATGTGAAGTATTTAAAAATATGAAGTTAATTTGTGTAAATTAATGCTGGGGTCCAGCCTCAACAGGATCCAGTGGGTACCCTCAGGATGAACGGCGTCGGTGAGAGAGAGAGAAGACACGTGAGACTAGCCTTGACAGGGCCAAGTCTGCGAGGGAGAGAGAGAGAGAGAATGACCAGACGGGGGTGCAGAGAGTCTGGAAGAGTCTGGCAGAGTCTGGCAATGCTTTATTTTTTACCATAGCTTTTATACCCTCAGTTAGTACATTTCTAAGGGGAAGATAGTTTAACATTACGTCAGCTTGTCCTTCACGAATCCAGGGTGTTTTCTGCATACTTCTTTGTTTATGAGGGTCTTGTACATTATCTTCTGGCCTTGGGGCCTATTAACATTTTTGCAGGTCAGGTGAATGTAAACCTATTTTCTGTTTCTATGGTGACCTTAACTGAAAGGTAGCAGTCTCATAGGGCAATAATACAGAGTAGAAGTATATTCTTGTTAATACAAAAATTAATCCTTCTGCAAAAGTTGTCAGTTGAGTTTATCTAAGAAGTTGACCCCATACTGACTCTGCGACTTTGGTGAGGCAGCTTCTGCCTAGCACTCCTGGCTGACAATTAACAACCATCTCATTGTTACCACACTAGGGCTAAGTCCTTATTTCTCTAGATCTTAAACTATATTAACAATGGTTTCTATAACACAACCTTAGCACATTAAAGGCAAAAATACAGCAAGCAAAAACACAGCAAGCAAATCACAACCCAATAACCACCTATAGAATAATTTTTCTTATGTTTTCTAATAGGACTCCTTTACCCCTTAAAAAGGCTCTATTAGGGCTTTTATATAATCAGGTTCTTTATGCTATTTTATGATTAGGATATTATAAGCAATCATGCTTATTAGTGCCAAGCGCATAAATGCATTTGGCTAACAAACTACCAGCAAAGGAGTTTAAATTAAAACACTCCTTTCACCCTGAATAATCTCATAAAATACCACCACCTGGGAAACTTACTGATTAAAGTTCTAAATTCATTCTTATTTGGGAAGAGATCAGGGAAGGCCTTCCTGCCTGTGTCAGAGAAATTAGGGAGTAGTCCATTGAGGCAGGCATCAGAAAGACAGATATCATCTTTAAGGTGAGAGCCGGGGGCAGCTTTTCGAAATCCCTGAAAACCTGATCTGCCTTGCCTGTCAGGCTTTCTCCTCGTGACCTTGTCATGGGTGGGATCTCATGAGCTGGCCTTTTCGAAAACCCCTGAAAACCTGATCCGCCTTGCCCGTCAGGTTTTCTCCCTTATGGCCTTTTCAGGGGTAGGGTCTCGTGTGTTGACTCCCGGCAAATTAAGATAACTATTTTAGCACAAAGCTCAAAACCTAAGTTGCCTATTCTAATATCTAGTTCAAAGAGCTAGGATTTTTATTTTGGTTGCTCAATATCTTTTTCATTCTGATGGCTCTTTACTCATTAGTTCTTACTCTGTTGAATTATTTTGGTGCATTTAGCCCTCACTTTCTTCTCCATTATATTCATTCTCTTTTCAGCTTCCCTTTTCCAAGCTCCTACCCACACTCTGATCTGGCCTGAAAGCATACCCAATTTTTCAATCATCCAAGTTACACTCTGTGTGAGAGTACACTCAATACTGAATTCAAGTGGAAATGATATAAATTAAATACTTTAAACAATATTATAGCTTTAGCTTACCTAATAATCTACTAATATTGCAAATTTGAGTGTTCCTTTTCATCTTAGTGAATCCAACATACATAATATCCAACATATAAAATAAACAGATGTAACCAACTTACAGACTATTCTCAAACCAAATAAGTTTTTTTCTATAGTTTATACAAGAAAAGATATTCATTCAGCATGAATTTTCTTTAAAAACTTGATTTTCTTTTAAAAATTGATAGGAAATGGATGATACTAGGCTGTAGAAAAATCAAAGATTAAGATGTGATTCTTTAAAGAAGATTACAACAGAGTAGGACACCAAGTACCTTATAAATAATTGTTCACAAAAGAAAAGTGGAGTTAGTGCCAATGAAAATTACTAACAAAGTGCTTTGTGAATCGAAAGCATGATCAATTTTGGGTGGGAAGGCCAATCTTTACTGACAAAATGTAGTTTAAGATATTAAATGTTCTTGTGTCAATAACATTAGAGATTAATCCAAAGGCATTTACTGTTTCTCACCAAACTCACTGAAATCTGACTCCTCAGTGTAAGACTTCTTTGTGGCCAACGACTTAATCCACGGTAAAAGAGACAGACTGCTGCTGATTCTGTCTGAGTTGGACAATTTCTAGACAACATTCTGGCCATTATGCCTCAAGGTCAAGGTGACCTTTGCTGAATGTGGGTAAAGCACACTTTAATTTATTAATTTATTTTTAATTGGAATATAAATGTTTTACAATGTTGTATTGAAGCACACTTTTGACAATCCATATGATTTTTAGAGAGGAGTAGTCATTTCCTTCCCCACTATGTCGCCAAGGCCTTCACTTATCACCCCTAAGCCCTGGGAGCTAGTGCACTCTGGTTCCTTTTCTTCTGGTGCTGATAGTTGTTCTTGAAGGCAATTGCATGCATGCATAGTTGTGTCTAACTCTTTGCAAGCCCATGGACTGTAGCCCACCAGGCTCCTCTGCCCATGGAATTTTCCAGGTAAGAATACTGGAGTGCGTTAGCAGTTCCTACTCCATTGAAGTCTATTAAAGCAGCAGGTTTCAGAGAAATGGACAGAGCAGTCCATTTGACTTGCTTTGATTTGCGATCTCTAGGTCTTACTAACTTTGTAAGAAGAAACTTTCTCTACGAGCCTTAGCCCATTGGCATTTGCACATGAGAGTTTTGAAGCAAAGATTCAACTACTAATAAAATTTTCCTTGCCTATTTTGTCTTCTTTCATATGGCAACTGAATGACTAAATAAAAGAAATTACAAGTTATTATATAATAATTTTAAATAAATCATCACAAGTTATTATTACAGTTCTATGAAACAACAAAACACTCTATAAAGGAATTATGTTTTCTTTGTTAAAAGAATAGAGTTTAAATCTGAAATGTGTTTATTATTAGTGTAGCTACAGAGAAGGTGTGCTGGATTAAGAAATTTAAGGAAAAGATGACTCTCTTATTGAACTCACCTTACTCAATACCACTGAAAGGAATATTTCATGGAAGTATTAGAGTAATTGCAAAAAATAAATAAGTGAGCAAACACAATTAAACTTTAGTTCCCTGAAAAGTACAAAAGCAGTTAAGTTTATATAAAACATGTATCAATCTTAACATTTTCTTTAACCAAGTTTCTTTTATTGGGGAAAGGAGAAATCATTGGTTATAAAACTAATAAAATCTGGTGTTAGGTGGTTATTTTCCCTTGGTGAAGATGTGTGTTAATAATTTTAAAGTTGAATAAATAAATTAACTTAAAAAATAATTTCAAAGTTGATTCAATTTTTAAAAGTTCTTCAAAATTTTCCTTAATGAAGAAATGACTGCTTGCAAAGAGTTGCTTGAATTGAATATATAATCTAAAGCAGTATTTCTCAACCCATTTAAGTCATAGTATCTTTTGAAACCCGATGAAAGCTTTGGCTTCCCTACTGGGGAAAAAAGCCTATGTATAAACACATAGCTTTGCATTTACAATGCGTAACAGCTAATTTGTAGCTAATTTTAAAAGACTTTTTTGATAAACAAAGGAGTCATTTTCCATATCATGTAAGTATCTGTGCTAAGTCGTGCTAAGTTGCTTCAATATCTGACTCTTTGCGGCCAATGGACTGTAGCCCTCCAGGCTCCTCTGTGCATGGGATTCTCCAGACAAAAATACTGGAGTGGGTTGCCAGGCCCTCCCCCCAGGGATCTTCCTGACCCAGGGATCGAACCCATGTCTCTTATCTCTCCTGCATTGGTAGGCGGGTTCTTTACCACTAGTGCCACTTGGGAAGCCTGACTTTTCCAACACACATTTCAAATTTGTTATTACCTGCTTTTTAATCATTCCAGATTGAATCCAAGGAAAATTCACCTGTCAGTTATAGCAGTGGTCCCCAACAGTTCTGGCACCAGGGACTGCTTTCAGGGAAGAAAATTTTTCCATGGACTGGGGTAAGGGGGGCGGGCAGGGGGTTGGGCTCAGGATGATTCAAGCACATTACATTTACTGTGCACTTTATTTCTATTATTATTACATCAGCTCCACCTCAGATCATCAGGCAGTAGATCCCGGAGGTTGGGGACCCCTGAGTTAAAGAATGTCTTGGAGGACAGCTTGTCTTTTTGACATGGCCTGAAAATAGATTTGAGGGAAGTAAAATCAAAGATCCTTAGGGCTCTGGGAATCCTGGAAATCTAGGTCTGACTCATTATTCTCATCAGCATGGGAACTGTTAATGTGTTTTATTGACACTTGTGTAACATCGCTCCACGGTGGCTGCACCGTATCAAAGTTTGTGTACTCTTCACACAAGGGGCTGCCCTTTTGTTTCAGAACTTGCTAAATAGCAGAACATTGAGCATTATAAACTTTGGCTGGCAAAGCTTAAACAGAAGCAAACACACCTAACATATTTGGGAGTGAGGTCATTGCAAATGTCAAATCAAACGCTCTTGATTTGCCAAGGCCCCTGCCAAGTGGAGGCCTGATGATTTTGGTGTGAAGAACTTTGTTCAGTCTCAGCAAAACAAAATTCATTGCTGGAACTAAAACATGACCTTTGTTCGCCCAGAAGGTTGTCTTAGTTCAGTCAGTTTGAGAGTGGGCTAATCTAGAGTAGAAACTGGAAAAGAAGTCACAATTCCTACTTTTAGTGGCAGGGGAGGGGGAGCCTGGGGAATGCGAAAGGCTGTTTCATTATTGCTTGCTTGCTTTTCCTATATAATTTTATTTATTTTTTTCATTTATTCATTTTTGGCTGTTCTGGGTCTTCATTGCTGCAGCCTTCCCAGACCAGGGGCCTAACCCGTGTCCACTGCCCTGGCATGCGGATTCGTAACCTGAATCCTTGAACCACCAGGGAAGTCTGTTATTGCCTGCCTTCCTGGTTTTTAAGGGACAGTAACTTTTTAGAAACAAAGAAATTGTGGAAGGAGAGACGAAAATAAATTTTCATGCATCAGGGACCAAAAAATGTTCTGCCAAGTAGATAAAGGAATATGAGTAGCCTGATAATATTTGTTGTGGTAAAACAAGATACTGGAGCAAATAACCCCACATTTCCAGTGATTAACTAATACAATGAAAGTGTGTTTCTTATTCATATAAAGGACCCGGGCAGGTGTGTCTAGTCAAAGGGCAGCTTTCACACTTATTCCAGGGTGCACGGCTCTTCCGTCTTGTGATTCTGTTTTCTAGAATCTCAGAGTTCTCTGAAGCGGATGGTGAAAGAGAAAATGGAGAAAATAGAGAAGCCTCATCCACTTCTAAGAAATCTGCAGCCTCATTGGATCCACAGATGAAAATGTGTTACATCCATACCGTGGAATATTATTCAGCCTTTAAAAAGGAAGGAAATTCTCTCACATGCTACAACATGGATGAACTTTGAAGACATCATGTTAAGTAAAAGAAGCCAGACACAAGAGAGCAAATACTGTATACTTCCGGTTATATGAGGCATCTAGAACAGTCCAATACAGACAGAGTAGAACAGTGGTTATCAGGAGCTTGGGGGAGGAGGACTGGGGACTAAATCTTTAAAAGGTACAGAGTTTTAGTCTGAGAAGGTGAAAAAGTTCTAGAGACGGAGAGTGGTGATGGTTGTACAACAACGTGACTGCACTAAATATCATTGAACTGTACACGTAAAATGATGAATTTTACACATTACCATATGTAAAATAATAGCCAGTTGGAATTTACTATATGAATCAGGGAGCTCACACCAGTGCTCTGTGACAAATGAGAAGGGAAGGGTGGGGTGGGTGGGAGGGAGGTTCAAGAGGGAAGGGACATGTGTATACCTGTGGCTGATTCATGTTGATATGTGGCAGAAACCAGCACAATATTGAAAAGCAATTATCCTCCAATTAAAAATATAAATTTTTAAAAAGACAAATTTCATGTTGAGCACATTTTATCACAATTTAAAAAAAAAAAAAAAGGCCTCAGTGTTGAACAAGTCAAGAGCACCTGGAATAAAACAATCTTTGGCTGACCAGTTGCCTTCCGGTGATACCTATACCTAGGAGAGGGAACACAGAATTTGCATGGATACCTAACTTTTTCTGCCACAACTGGGAAGGGAGAGGGGCAAAGCCCTGGAGTATTCCTTATGCTCACTCATCCATGTTCAAATAAAATGTCTTCTGGGTCATTATTTTCTTTCAGTGATAATAGTTTCATTCACCTTTTTCAAGGTTATCTAGATTTATGTCTATTTAGTGAGTCCTTACCATCCCTAACCTGTGCTATAAATGCTCTCCACATGTTAAATTATTTAACTATCATAAAAACCTTTATGACATAGATGATTTTGTTGTTCTTGCGTGCATGCTAAGTCACTTCAGTCATGTCTGACTCTTGCGACCCTATGAACCCACCAGGCTCCTCTGTCTATGGGATTCTCCAGGCAAGAGTACTGGAGTGGGTTGCATGTCCTCCTCCAGGGAATCTTCCAAACACAGGAATCAAACCTTCATGTCTTATCTCTCCTGCATTGGCAGGCATGTTCATTACCACTAGTGCCAGCTAGGAAGCCCTTTGTCATCCTTATTTTAAGATCAATGACCTGATGTACAGAGAAATTACTAAACGAGGTCAGAATGCACAGTTACTGAGTAACGCACCCAGGACTGGAGCCACTGTCCAATAGAACTCATATTTATTTATTTATTTATTTGACTGTACCCAGACTTAGTTGGGACATGTGGGATCTAGTTCCCTAACCAGGGATGGAACCTGCACACCCTGCAGTGGAAGCGGGGAGTCTTAACCACTAGGCCACCAGGAAGTCCCTAGAATGCTTCCATTTTTTTAAACTACTATACCATACGGCCCCCTGGGAACCTGTGGTATGTTGAGATTTCACTAATATGAATATACGATACGATATATTTCACTAAGACAGTGGTTCAGCTGCTTTTAATACTGGCTTACACAAAAGACCTGGTTTATTTCTCTCTCGTTTAAAAAGTCTAAGCTAGGAATTTCCCTGGTGATCCAGTAGCTGCAACTGTAAGCTCCCAATGCAGCAGGTCCAGGTTCAATCCCTGGTCAGGGAACTAGTTCCCATATACTGCAATTAAGACTTGGTGCTGCCAAATAAATAAATAAAAATATTTTTTAAGGTACTAATTTTTAAAAAGCCTAAACTATTAGGAGGTCCAGGAGAAGAGGCCAACCCTGCTCTATAGTGTCATTTAGGGACCCAGACTCATTTTACAATGCTGCTCCATCTGCCCCTATGGTGTGTCCCCTGTCTTTCAGGACATCCTGGTTCCAGCACAAGGGAAGTAGGAAAGAAGAAGTGAAGGGAAAGCAGTTTTCTTCTGAGTATGACTTGGAAGTCACACACACCATTGCCATTCCTATGAAGAGAAGTAAAACTAGCTCGGTCATGTCCAGCTCTTTGTGATCCCATGGACTATAGCCCTCCAGGCTCCTCTGTCCATGGAATTCTCCAGGCAAGAATAGTGGAGTGGGTTGCCATTCCCTTCTCCAGGGGATCTTCCTAACCCAGGTATCAAACCCTGGTCTCCCACATTGCGGGCAGATTCTTTACCATCTGAAGCCACCAGAGAAGTCCCCAGCTCAGACATAACTTCATCACACAGTCTTAATGAGCTATATAAGGAACTGAGAATGTAGGGTTCAACAAGGCAGCCATGAGCTCATTGGAAACTCAGAGAAGACTTGATTCTTTGCAATCTCTGCCTCGCTTTTGTCATCACATAGACATCATGTTCTTAATCATCAGACCATATGTAGTAACTAGGTTGCAGAGATGGAAAGTTATTGTAAAAAATGTGTACAGAAAGCAACTCAAAAAAATTCTAGGTGGTAGAGAATAAGTTGAAAAATAGTTTGTACAAATAGGTAAGCGCAGTTTGGTAGTAGTAGGATGAACCCCAATTTTAGATTCCATAAGACTCGGGGTCTAATTTGTCTCTGACATTTACTAGTGTGGGAAGGTGGGAAATTTACGTAAATTCTCTCAACTTTGGATTCCTCATCTGTAAAATGAAATTGACAACCAATACTTACTATCAGAATTATTTTGGCAATTAATAAATAAAGTATATAATGTCTAAAAAACATGTCAAGTTTGACATTTCCAACATCAAACTCTCAATATTCTTTCCCAAACCTGCTTTTCTGATAGTCCTCCCTGTCACAGTAGATAGGCAACTTCATCCTTCTATCTTCCCAGGCTAAAATCCTTGGAGTTATCATTGTCATTTTCCATCTTCATATATAAACCATCAATAAATCCTGTCCACTTGCCACACAAACCACACCCATCATTCAACCACTTCTCACCACTTGTCCTGCCACCATCCTGCTTCCAGTCATCATTTTGCCTTGCCTGGATTATTCCAACAGCCTTTTAAGTGTTCTTTTTGCTTCTTCCTGAGCCTCCTACACTATCTCCTAGCAGGCAAAGTCATCTCTTTAAACATAAGACTGATTATGTTCAGAGCCTTCCTCTGTTGTCTCAGAGTAAATCCTTCACAATCTGGCCACCTGTTGACTCTGACCTCATCTCTTATGATTCCCTTGATTTTAAATTCAACTGGAGTCTGAAGATCATAAGTTAATACCTATAAAGCAGCTGGTAAAGTATGGCTTGGATTCATCTATTAATGCTCTTCTCTAGCCAGAGCAATAGGGAGAAGAAATATTAAACATTTCACTGTGTTGAAGTCCAATATTTTTAAAAAAGCATTGAAAGAAAAGTGAAAGTGAAGTCACTTAGTCATCTCCAACTCTTTGCAACCCCATGGACTGTAGCCCACCAGGCTCCTCCATCCATGGAATTTTCCAAGCAAAGTATTGGAGTGGGTTGTCATTTCCTTCTCCAGGGGATCTTCCCGGCCCAGGGATCGAACCAGGGTCTCCCACATTGCAGGCAGACATTTTTACCATCTGAGCCAATATTTTGAAAAATGCTCCTTAAGAATTCCCTGGCAGTCCAGTGGTTTGGACTCTGTTTCCATAGCAGGGGGCACAGGTTCAATTCCTCGTTGGGGAACTAAAATCCTGCATGCCATGTGGCGTGGTAAAAAAAAAAAAAATCTTCTTGTCAAAAGAAGCATTTGGAAAAGCAGCTGAGGCATCATTCAGACCTCAGCTTCAATGGCCATCTCATCTGAATTAGCCTCTTTATCCTGTCATTCGTCACTGTATTGTGACACTTTCATAGCACCACCCAGTTCAGTTCAGTCGCTCAGTCATGTCCGACTCTTTGCAACCCCATGAACTACAGCACGCCAGACTTCCCCTGTCCATCACCAACTCCCAGAGCTTGCTCAGACTCATGTCCATCGAGTCAGTGACACCATCCAACCATCTCATCCTCTGTCGTCCCCTTCTCCTCCCATCTTCAATCTCTCCGAGCATCAGGGTCTTTTCCAATGAGTCAGCTCTTCGCATCAGTGGCCAAAGTACTGGAGCTTCACCTTCAGCATCAGTCCTTCCAATAAATATTCAGGACTGATCTCCTTTAGGATGGACTGATTGGATCTCCTTGCAGTCCAAGGGACTCTCAAGAGTCTTCTCCAACACCACAGTTCAAAAGCATCAATTCTTCAGAGCTCAGCTTTCTTTATAGTCCAACTCTCACATCCATACATGACCACTGGAAAAACCATAGCCTTGACTAGACAGACCTTTGTTGGCAAAGTAATGTCTCTGCTCTTTAATATGCTGTCTAGGTTGGTCCTAACTTTTCCTGGCTCTGAGTGTTACTTGAGGTCAAAACTTTCTGTGCTCCTGCTGCATCTGCATGACTTGTGGTTTTGTTCTGTTATCTGAAAAACTCAGTATCTTGTTATTGACAGAACAGGATGAGTTCTAGCAAGTCCTGTGGTTACAACATGAAATCCATTCAGGGAACCAAGCTATTCTTATGAGGTTCTGCTCTCCCAGAGGGTTTATCCTGCATTCCACCAACAGAAGGTGAAAAAAGAGATGGAGGTCTTATAGGCTAGGCTTTTAAGTGACTTATATTACTTCCTCTTGCATTATTTTGGCTACAACTGAGTCAAACAGCTACTTCCAAGCACAGCTTGGGGTTTGTTTGTTTGTTTGTTTGTTTGTTTGTTTTGGCTGTGCCAGGGCTTAGTTGTGGTACATGGAATCTATTTTCCTGACCAGAGATGGAACCTGGGTCCCCCGCATTGGGAATGCAGAGTCTTAACCACTGGACCACTAGGGAAACCCCACAAAGCTTATTTTGAGCTCCAAGTTGTTGATAGATGGATGAATCAAGTTAGTATTCAGTTCAGTTCAGTTCAGTTCAGTCGTTCAGTCGTGTCTGACTCTTTGCGACCCCATGAACTGCAGCATGCCAGGCCTCCCTGTCCATCACCAACTTCTGGAGTTTACCCAAACTCATGTCCATTGAGTCAGTGATGTCATCCAACCATCTCATCCTCTGTTTTCTGCCGGGAGCCGTTATGGGGGGTCCCGCCCATGATGAGGTCATGAAGAAAATACCGGGCAGGCAAGGCCGTCTGGGACCCCATCCATGACGAGGTCATGAGGAAAAAGCCTGACAGGCAAGGCCGTCTAGGATAAGGGACCCTCCAGGTTGGCCTCGGCCTCTACCCCACCCTGTATCCTCCCCCCTTTTCTGCTGTTGTTCTTGTTTGCCCTGTTGCAGATTCTTGTGTTACCTGCCGAGAGCTCTCCTGCTCCTCTTTCACTGAATGAGGACCAACTTAAAACCCTAATTAATAAATCTTCTGGACACTGGAACCCTATGAAGGGGCCAAAGATGAAGGAAATGCTTCCATTCAAACATTTTGCTGGCATTCTGGCTTGTTTGATAAATGTGTAATCTCATTGCACAAAATGCTCTTGATTGTTCTAAATATCCTAAACACAGTATGCTGACAAAAGAAACTATTAAGCATAGGCCCCTTCACGGGGTGAGAAAAGCTCCACAAATATGACAGCCACAAATGTGCCTAATAGAAAATACTTTAGATAGAGATTAGCTGGAGACTTCTTGCAGGTGGTTAACTTTTAGACTAAGAGCCTGTTTTGTGCCATATCTGCTGTTTTTGCAGTCCTTCGCATTTCTGTTCTGTAAAAAATGTAATCCTATCTAGTTCTCATAGAGATGACACTTATTAGAAAAAAAATAGATTAATTATAAGAAAAACAGGGTCGGCTACTGAAGTTGCTTAAGTCACACCAGGTGCAAGCCATAAAATGTTAGCAGGCCTGAAGGCCAAATGATAAGAAAGACTCTTGTGAATGAGAAAGTATGTGGGTGACATCCAGTTTCTGTTGAAGGTCAAGTTGTTGTAATGTTTTGAGATGACCTGTGTGTAAGCAATGTGCACTTCCCCCAAAGATGTTGTTAAGGGTATAAAGGAGCCGTGCAAAAATAAACTTCAGACTTAGCCCCCGAGCTTTGTCTCACTCTCTCTCTCATTCGCCGACGCCGTTCATCCTGAGGGTTCCCCTGGATCCTGCTGGGGCTGGACCCCGGCAGTCCTCCCCTTCTCCTCGTGCCCTCAATCTTTCTCAGCATCAGGGTCTTTTCAAATGAGTCAGTTCTTCACATCAGGTAGCCAAAGTATTGGAGTTTCAGCTTCAGCATCAGTCCTTCCAATGAACACCCAGGACTGATCTCCTTTAGGATGGATTGGTTGGATCTTCTTGCAGTCTAAGGGACTCTCAAGAGTCTTCTCCAACATCACAGTTCAAAAACATCAATTCTTCGGCACTCAGCTTTCTTTATAGTCCAATTCTCACATTCATACATGACTACTGGAAAAACCATAGCCTTGACTAGGCCGACTTTTGTTGGCAAAGTAATGTCTCTGCTTTTTAATATGTTGTCTAGGTTGGTCATAGCTTTTCTTCCAAGGATCAAGCATCTTTTAATTTCACGACTACAGTCATCATCTGTAAAGTAATGTCTCTGCTATTCAATATGCTGTCTAGGTTGGTCATAACTTTCCTTTCAAGGAGTAAGCATCTTTTAATTTCATGGCTGCAATCACCATCTGCAGTGATTTTGGAGCCCAAAAATAAAGTCAGCCATTCTTTCCACTGTTTCCCCATCTATTTGCCATGAAGTGATGGGACCGGATGCCATGATCTTAGTTTTCTGAATGTTGAGCTTTAAGCCAACATTTTCACTCTCTTCTTTCACTTTCATCAAGAGGCTCTTTAGTTCTTCTTCACTTTCGGCCATAAGGGTGGTGTCATCTGCATATCTGAGGTTACTGATAGTTCTCCTGGCAATCCTGTTAGTATTAGAAGCACCAAATTTATTGTCACGTTCTCAGTGTTCCCAAGGACAACAGATGTTCAAACATGAAAAAGTAAGGTAAATTGTTTATGTAAAATGCATTCATAACAGAATTAGAATAAATTTAAAGGCAAATAAAATTATAAAATTAATTTTTAATATTTATGGACGCTATTAGATTCAAACGTTTTCTTTCCAGTAACCCTCTGGTCATATTTTTGTGGGGTGTCCTCAGTGGTTGTATGCTAACTCTTCCCAACTCTTCATTCAGTGACATCACATTGGTAGCATGAAATCTGCCATTGTGGGAGTATTTACAGAAAAAGGGTATTTACAGTATTTACAGGATAAGGGAAAAGTTGAAAAATCAGATTTTGGAACCCTCCCATCCTGAGAGAGCTAGCTGTTAAACATTTACCATCCCTTGGCTGAACTTAGCATTTACTAAGTTTACTATATGGAAATATGTATTAAGAGGTATTTTACAAACCTGTTAGGAATTGTGGGAAACTTGAGCCATAAGTTCAAAAACAATTAAGCGAGTAGGAAAAAAATGAAGCAATTCTTATCTGCTGCTATTTCGTCTCTAAGTCATGTCTGACTCTTTTGCGACCCCGTGGACTGTAGCCCACCAGGTTCCTTCTGTCCTTGGGATTTCCCAGGCAAGAATACTAGAGTGGGTTGCCACTCCCTTCTCCAGGGGATCTTCCTGACCCAGGGATCAAACCTGAGTCTCCTGCATTGGCAGGTGGATTCCTTACCACTGAGCCATGAGGGAGGCCTAATTATTACCTCTAGGAAAAGCAAAACATATAAATACACTATAACTATAATGCGTTATCTGACTCAGCTAGGGGTAAAATCTTACATAATCTTATAATGAAAGCACTGAGGACTTCCCTGCTGGTCCCGTGACTCAGACGGTGCTCCCAGTGCGGGGGCCTGCATTCCATCTCTGGTCAGGGAACCAGATCCCACATGACCCAACTAAGAGTTCAAATGCCGCTACTAAAGATCCCTCATGCCACAATAAAGATCCAGTGCAACCAAATAAATAAATAAATATTTTTTAAAAAACAAAAGCACTGCGTGCATGCTGAGTCACTTCAGTCATGTCCAACTCTGTGTACCATATGAACTGCAGCCTACCAGGTTCCTCTGTCCATGGGATTTCCCAGGCAAGCATAACTGAAGTGGGTCACCCTGCCCTCCTCCAGGGGATCTTCCCATCCCAGGGATGGAGCCCACATCTGCCTGAGTCTCTTACATTGCATTATGTACGACTAGCACCATCTGGGAAGCTCCAGGTCTCCCGTGTTGCAGGCAGATTCTTTACCATCTGAGCCACCAAGGGAAGCCAAAAGCACTGAATATGGATTTAATCAAAACTGGAATATAAATGTATCGGAGGGAAGAAAAGAAGGAAAGAGCTCTGTGTAAGGGAGCTAAGATCTTCACCTGTTGCATTGGAAGTGGATGACAGGCATGGGACTGTCCCCCTCTCAGACCTCTAGATGCAGGGAGCATGTCTAGCCAGTGGGTACAGTTGCTGCACTTTGAAATTGACCACTATATCTATGTGGAGGTCACTCTTCCCATGGGCTGCTCCCAGTCAATGACTGGGAGATAGGGCATCCCTCCAAAGGGTGACTGTGACTCAAGGACTCCCCATTGGCCTTGCTGGCCTTTCCTTAGGGCTGCTCTGTGATCTAAGGTGACTCTACCCCATCTTCTGCCCTTCTCTGTCTCTTGACTTTGTAAGATCTGCAGGCTGTCTAACAGCATTTCCCAACCTTCTTCCAGGTCCCTTTCCATTTTTTCCCACAGGCATGTCCTAGAATTAAGTTTTCTCTTTTGTATCTGCCTCTTGGAGGCTCTGGACTAACATAGAAGTCAATTAACAGTACCTAAAATGAATGAATCTAATGATTATAGATATATATATTTCTTGAAATACACATGTAAATATCAGAAGAAGTAGCTAAGAGCAGTAAAAGTGCTGAAGGGGCACATATTTTTAACTCTTTAACACTACTTGACTTTTTAATATGTGTTAATATTAACTATTTTTTAACTTTATTTTATATTGGAGTATAGTTGATTAACAATGTTGTCATAGTTTCAGGTGTATAGCAAAGTGACTCAGTTATATGTATACCTGTATCTACTCTTTTTTCAAATTCTTTTTCCACTTAGGTTTATATTAACTATTTTTGGGCTCCCCTAGTACCTCACATGATAAAGAATCCATCTGCAATGCAGGAGACCTGGATTCGATCCCTGGGTCGGGAAGATCCCCTGGAGAAGGAAACGGCAACCCACTCCAGTATTCTCGCCTGGAGAATTCCATGGACAGAGGAGCCTGGCAGGCTACAGTTCATAGGCTTGCAAATGTCGGACCCAACTGGGTAACTAACTGCACATAACTATTTTTAAGTAAGTTGTTTAAAAAGTTAAAGGCCACTGCTCTAGATATTGGTTGCTGCTGATTGTTAAGGGGAAACAAAACTTCATCTACACTTTATCATCTGTTCTTCTAGCAATGACTCCTTTCGCTTTCTTTTTGAATTCAACAAACTCCTAGTAAACAGCTCCTCCCAGAGGGAGCAAAATGATGTGCCATCCAACTGCTTACTCTGGGATGAAAGTGCTAGTGACCATGCCCTTGAGTCTTATTTTTTTCTACATTTAATATATATGAAAGGATAATTTTTAGAGATGTTTTCTTTTATTGTCTTCTCCCCACTTCAGGTAGACAAGCCCTCATTATGAGTTTGGTTTGGGGATTTTTGCAAATACCATCAAAAGTTGTATAAACCTACTAGAACTAGAACACCTTTTCACATAAAAAGGACAGTTTACTGAAACACTGTATTTTACTATCCCAACACAACAATAAGACCATTCACCATCTTCATGATCGGTTCAGTTATATCTGACTCTTTTCAACCCCACGGACTGCAGCACACCAGGCTGTCCATCACCAACTCCTGGAGTTTGCTCAAATTCATGTCCATTGAGTCAGTGATGCCATCCAACCACCTCCTCCTCTGTCATCCCTTCTCTTCCTGCTGTATAGCAAAGTGAATGTGCCACATGTATACATATCATCTTCATGATCATTCAAGAGAATTTTCCCATGTTGTGCTTGTCTTTATGAAAGTGCCACCTAATCCTAAATCATTTTCATTTTTCACTGATAAATGTAGTGGGAAATTCTAGTTAAACTGATAGATTAAAACATAAACTTACCACCATTCCCTCTCATAACTCCTCTAGAATGGCAATGAAGAAACTTTAAAAGATGTAAAGTCACAGGGTAAAAAAAGATTGCAATGGAGAAGAGAATATACAAAGCAGATGGATGAGTGATAAGTAACAGCAGAACAGAGAATCCTGAAACCTAACCCTTAGAGGGCTAAACCTGAAAGAAGCAAATTGACATTTGCATCTAACTTTTGAGGAAATTAAAGTAAAACAAGCAAGCACAGTGCTCACTTCACTGGCACATATACTAAAACTGGGATGATACAGAAAAGATTTGTATGGCTCCTGCACAAGGATGACGCTCAAATTCGTGAAGCATTTCATATTTTTTTGATTGAAAGATTGGGACTGACATATATACACTACTATGTAAAAAGCAGATAACCTCTAAGAACTGACTATATAGCACAGGGAACTCTACTCAATGCTCTGGGTGGGCTTCCTTCCTAAATGGGAAGGCAATCAAGGAAGAGGGGATGTATGTATACATGTGGCTGATTCACTTTGCTATACTAACTAACAGCAGAAACTAACACAACATTGTAAGGCAATTATACAGCAATTAAAAATTTTTTTTAAATAAATCCTCTGTAAAATGCCTGACTTGCATGTGCCACAAATTCTGTGGAATATTCTGATATGGGTTTGAACGGTCTTCATTAAAGAAATCTTTATGCAATCTGATTCAACCATTTTTAAGATCCCCTGGAGAAAGAAATGACAACCCACTTCAGTATTCTTGCTTAGAAAATCCCATGGACAGAAGAGCCTAGTGGGCTACAGTCCATGGGGTCAGAAAGAGTCCAACACAACTTAGTGACTAAACCACCACCCATGAGCACTTAAAAAAAAAATGCAAATATAATGATATCCTCAAAGATTTAAGACATTGTATAAGATTTAAAATATCCTTAGAACAAAAAAAATGTGCTAATGAACTTTTAGAAAATAAAAAGAGAAATCTTGGCAGTTAAGTGTAATATTACAGGTATTAGAAATGCAATAAAAGGTTTAGAAGATAAAGCCAAGGAAATTACACAGAAATTAGAACAAAGAGTGAAAGTGAAGTGGCTCAGTTGTGTCCAACTCTTTGCAATCCCATGGACTGTAGCCTACCAGGCTCCTCGATCGGTCCATGGGATTTTCCAGGCAAGAGTACTGGAGTGGGTTTCCATTTCCTTCTCCAGGGGGATCTTCCTGACCCAGGGATGGAACCCAGGTCTCCCGCATTGTCAGTAGACGCTTTTACCATCTGAGCCACCAGGGAAGTCCAGAACAAGGAGACAAAGAGTTAAAACAGAAGGAGAGAAAAATTAGAAAACAGGAGAACCAGAGGAGTTCCAGAAGACAAAAGCAGAAACAAAGAAGTATAACTAAAAAATCCCCTATGTATTAGTCATGAGTGCACTTGTTCCCTTTTCAGTGAGTGCCTTCACTATAACAGACACTGCAACAGGTGAGAATTTGGCAGTGAACAAGAAAGCAGTAAAATTCCTTATCTCATGGAGCTTACTCAGAAATGAAGGTTGTGACTTCTTAGGTAGAAAGAGCCCAGTGAATATCGTGAAATAAATGAAAAATGTTGACAGTAAGACACACCATCATGAAATGTCAGAACCCTAGAGACGATTTAAAAAAAAAAACCTCCTAAAATCTCCCAGAAAGAGAAAATCTTTTATATACAAAGGATTATGAATGAAAAAAATAGTCTTCTCAACATTCACACTAGAAGCTAGAAGACAATAAAACAATGTCTTTAGGATCCCAGGGGAAATTTCCTACCTAGAATTAAATTCCCAACCTAACTATTAATCAATGTGAGGGTGGAATATAGTTATTTTCAGATGTCCTCAACTTTCAAGGTGGCTCAGTGGTTTAAAAAAATAAATAAATAATCCACCTGCCAATGCAGGAGACTCAGATGTGGGTTCAATTTCTGGGTCAGAAACATCCCCTGGGGTAGGAAATGGCAACCCCCTCCAGTATTCTTAACTGGAAAATTCCATAGACAGAGGAGCCAAGCTACAGTCCATGGGGTTGCAAAGAGTTGGACATGACTGAGCACACACAGGCAAACTTTCAAGAACTTTATCAATCATATGTCCTTTCTTGGAAATCTACTAGAAGAGGTTCTTCACACAATGGAAAGTGAACCAAAAGAGATGTACGATCTAGAAAATAGAAACTTCAACACAGGAAGGCAAAGAAAATTCCAGGACAGGAGCTGTGTGTTAGACATGATGATGGTGATGCATATGTACTTAGTCATATCCGACTCTGTGCAACTGACCTCATGGACTCTAGCCTACCAGGCTTCTCTGTCCATGGAATTTTCTAGGCAAGAATACTAAAGCAGTTTGCCATTTCCTACTCCAAGGAATCTTCCTGACTCAGGGATCAAACCTGCATCTCCTGTGTCTCCTGCGTTGGCAGGCAGATTCTTTACCACTGCACCACCTGAGAAGTCCCTAGAGGGCAAGCAATCTCCAGTAGAACAGAAAGTTCCAGGGGACAGCTGTTTGAAGAAAGAGGAAGGGGTGGGGATGGGGGTGGGGATGGGTGGGCAGAAAGAAAAGCAAATTACTTAACTGATATATATGTATAACTTAAGAGGAGATTTACCCTGCTCTCAAGAGTTATGAATGAATAAAGGGTGAATGGATAAATAAAGAGTGTCAAGTACACTTCATTTTTTTTTTTTTTAAAGAACATGCCTTCTTTAAAAGGCAATTATTAACTCTTGTGGTGGGGTGACTGTACAGGAAAGGAAATGTACCACAGGCTCATTTGTGAGTAATGCTTATACGGTCATAATAATGTAAACTCTGAATATTAATCTGACTAAAAGGATCGAGAAACCAACACAATATTGTAAAGCAATTACCCTCCAATTAAAAATAAATTTAAATTAAAACAAGGATCATATAACTATATTGGGAGGTTAGATGGTAGAAAATTGGCCCAAGTTTAGAGAAGCTGTTGGAGGTGTAAGATAGTGACTTTGTAGAAAGCAATTGGGAATACGTAAAATGAGAAAGAAAAAAACTTCAAGAAATAGTAGTGTGAGCATATTGTTTAGAAACGGAAGTAAATCCCATGAATAGCTCATTGAAACAAATGTTTCTTCTGATGAAAAGAATGGTGGTGGGGATGAGTGTGGCTGTGGACACTCAAGCCATGTTAAAATCTGAGTATATTTCTCTGATAAAAATTTAAATTATAAAAAGGGAAATGGTTAAAAATTGATGCTGCTTAGAGCAGTTGTGAAAAAGTATGCAGTGAAATATAAAAATAATTGCTCAATAAAGCTATTTTATTTAACAGTAAAAAAGCAGACTTCGGTTAGTTCTGTCTGGGGAGTGTGTAATTTCCTTCCTCACAGCAAGAATTTGAAGCAATGGACGGACCAGTGTGATAGCTTGGTTTTATTTAGAAAACAATTTAGAAAACATCCTCCAGGCGTGAGGGCAGGCCGAACCAAAAGGCACAAAAAGAAGAGAAGCCCCCTGGCTCAATTTTGGCTCCTCTTTTTGTATGTATTTTTCTTCTCCACCTGAGCCTGACCTATGTAAATTAGGCTAACCAGAAGGGCTGTTTGTTTTACCTGAGGTCCTCATTCCAATCCTCCCTTTGTTCTATTTTCGAGGGCTTTTCCCTTCTTGGTCTTTTAGCCAGTGCCATTTTGGACTCCTTTTTCCTATTCTAACTACCTAACAGTTCAAACACTCCTCTTTTGAATCTGAAGGAAGAGCAAAGGGAATAAGTCATCTAAAAAAAATAAGTACTGGTTCATGACTGGGGAGCAAAAACAAATCAGGAAGGATGCTCACTTTGGCAGCTCATAAATTAAAATTGGAATGACACGGAGAAGATTCACACGGCCCATTCACAAGGCTGACACAAAAATTTGTGAAGCTTTTCACATTTGGGGGGAGTCTGGGGTTGGCAGAGGCAAACTATTACACATAGGATGGATAAACAACAAGGGTCTACCGTAAAGCATGTATATCTGGGTCACTGCTGTACAGAAGAAATTAGCACAACAGTGTAAATCAACTATATTTCAGTAAAATAATATTTTTAAAAAAGAAAGAATGAAATCAGAAAGGGCCTCAAGCCATTTGGGCAGTGGGTCTACAGGATATCATTAAATAGGCATAAGGTTCTGTTCTGCCTTCTGTTCACCATTTCTAACTGTCATGGAAGTCTTGTTTGCAAGGGAACTCAGAGACATTTGGCAGGATTTGTACTCGTCATCTCTTCCTTCCTAAAAGGGAAGTGGTGTAAACTTAGTGATGTCCAAAAAAGGGAGCAGAAGTAATGTTAGAGCATTAAAATCTGTAGAGCATTAAAAACAGAGAGATGGGAGTTGGAGAGAGAAAGAGACAGAGCGAGAGAGAAAACATGTGCTTTAAACAGAATCTTCTGACTTAGCAATTTTTGTTTTATTATTATATAAACCTTGAGCAAAAAAAAAAAAAAAAGCTCTTTGAAACTCCACTGGAATGAATTTACTACTGGACCAGAAAAATGACTCAGTAAATTCTCTAAGTATTTGAAGTAAAAGAGTACTATCCTTTAAATTCCTTCATCTAAATTTTGACAAAATAAGTAAAACACAAAAATTCTCCAAGAAAGAGACATAATGGAATAAACAAAAGGAGAAAACCACCTTTCCTCCCACCAGGGATTAATGACACAAATGAAGAAAAAACTGGATTTCCTTACAATCCATTCTTAGCCACATATCTCATTAATCGTTTGTCCTCCCTTTCACTTACTGAGTAGAGTTGTATTAGTCAGTCAGTCATGTCCTACTCTTTGCGACCCCATGGACTGTAACCTACCAGGCTCCTCTGTGCTTGGGGTTCTCCAGGCAAGAATACTGGAGTGGGTTTCCTTCTCCAAGAGGAGAAGCTGTTTCCTTCTCCAGCGGATCTTCCCAACCTGGACATCGAACCCAGGTGGCCTGCATGGCAGGCAGATTCTTTACTATCTGAGCTACAGGAACTCAAACTTAATAATGTGCATCAAATGGAGATTTTCTTTCAGAGCCTATGTAACATCCTCTCCCAGAAGAGAAGAGCCTCAGGGCTTCAAATGACCTTTCTAGCAAGAAGGAAATAGCAACAATGATTAAGTAACCCTTCGTCTCCTTCCTCTTCTTTCTTCTTATATTGAAGTATAATTGTTGTGTTAGTTTCTGCAGTACCATGACCAAGTGAATCAGCTCTATCTATTCATATGTCCCCTCCCTCCTGGGCCTTCCTCCCCCTCAGCCCCATCCCACCCCTGAAGGTCATCACAGAGTGCTGAGCTGAGCTCCCGCAGGTTCCCACTAGCTATCTGTTTTACACATGGTAGGGTACATCCCTACCTAATCTAATCCTAATCTCCCAACTGGTTCTACCCTCCTCTTCCCCCTCTGTGTCCACAAGTCCGTTCTGCACATCTGCATCTATGTTCCTGCCCTGTAAATATCTTCATCTGTACCATTTTTCTAGATTCCACCTAGCTATCTGAAGCCAGCATCATGTTTTCACATCCTGATCTCCCTATCCTCAGGGCTCACTTTAGGGAATGGCTGCAATCTGATGGCTGCTAGATGGCAGCTTTCTTTCCTTCCTGAGTTCCTGGGGTGCTGCAGTTCTTGGGGTTGCAAAGAGTCAGACATGACTGAGCAACTGAACAACAACAAATGGCCTTAAAGGCTCAAACAGCAACATTAAGTAAACATAAGCAAGATGTGAGGTAAAACAGGTCTTTCTCCAAGGATAAAAATCCACCTAAAACAAGAACTCCAATACTTTGGCCACCTGATGTGAAGAACTGACTCATTGGAAAAGCTCCTGATGCTAGGAAAGATTGAAGGCAGGAAGAGAAGAGGACAACAGAGGATGAGATGGTTGGATGGCATCACTGACTCGATGGACATGAGTTTGAGCAAACTCTGGGAGCTGGTGATGGACAGGGAATCCTGGCGTGCTGCAGTCCTTGGGGTCATAAAGAGTCAAACACGACTGAGCAACCGAACTGAACTGAAAACAAGAACGCTGGATAAAAACGATTCTAGAATAGTCTCAATTTGTGCCTAACAAATGTAATTATTCATACTTGAACTTTAGCTGTTTCTAGTCCTGTGGCCACTGCTGAGTTTCCCAAATTTGCTGACTGATCCTGAAGCTGAAGCTCTAATACTTTGGCTACCTGATGTGAAGAACCAGCTCATTGGAAAAGACCCTGATGCTGGGAAAGATTGAATGCAAAAGAAGAAGAGGATGGCAGAGGATAAGATGGGTAGATAGCATCACCGACTCAATGGACATGAATTTGAGCAAACTCTGGGAGATAGTATGTGCGTCCTAAGTCACTTCAGTCATGTCTGACTCTTTGCGACCTCGTGGACTATAGCCTGCCAGGCTCTGTCCATGGGATTCTCCAGGCAAGAACACTGGAGTGGGTTGCTGTGCCCTCTTCCCGGAGATCTTTCCAACTCAGGGATTGAACCTGCGTATCTTATGTCTACCTGCATTAGCAGGAGGGTTCTTTATCACTAGCACCACCTGGGAAGCAGGACAGGTGTCCTGCCGTGCTACTGTCCATGAGGTTGCAAAGAGTCGGACACAACTTATCAACTGAACAACAGCAGCCTACTCTAACTTTCTTCTGTCCTCAAAACAGTTTCAGGATTATTTCTAGAGTCTCTGCTCTCACAGACGAGATGGAGAAAAAGAAAGGATGCTGCTTTCATAGTGCAGTTTATAAAACTGCTGGACTTGAATCAGCTGAAAAGCAGTGATCCAAAAATTTTCAGACTTTGCTCAACAGTACCATCAGGTAAAGGAGGTGACTAGGGGAATTGTTACTCTGAGACAAACTCTAACCAATGGGGAGGAATAACTTGGTGAAATGGAAAAAAACAAGAATCTTGGGAGAAAATTACATGTCAGTATTAGAAATAGAATGAAGAGGCAAGGACTCATGAGGCACACAATTGCTGTCTTTACATATTTGAAGAGCATCCATGTGGAAGAGAGATTTAGACTGTTTTACGTATCCCTAAGAAGCAAAACTGGGTCCAATGAATAGAAACTGCGGGGTAATAGATTTCAGTTATTGTAAAGAAAAACCTTTCAAAAACAGTGCTATTCAGTAAGGTGGACCTACAATAAATTGTATAGAACAACCACACAAATTACATTATCAGTAGTATAGACTGTCATAATTAGACCAGGAACATTATTTTGAATCTGATTAGGTTGATTTTTATAGTTTAATCAAAGTGTAATCTCAAAGTCAGGCCCACAACTCTATGTAGTGGAAATGTCTTGAATTTATTTTTAATTTTGGGGGTTATATAACTCACCTATAATATGGCAAGAAAATGTTATTATAAATTAAATAATGGAGTATATATTTTCTGCTGGGGCAATTCTTATTTGAATACAAGATTGAGTTGTTTGTTTTACAAATTTTTCTCTTGTTTCTTTTGTTCACAAAGCTTAAGTGAAGGAAAGATGTTTTAAAAAGAAAAAACAAAACTCATTGCTATTCAAAGATTTCATAACTGCAATGATCAGTGCCAGCTTTTGTTTCGTTTTGTTTTGATTTTCATCTCATATTACACAAAAGTAGAGAAAGTTCCTATTCCAGGTGAGAAATTCTCTGTTTGCTAGGGATATCCAAGTCATGACTGGGAGGCCTTGTGGTTAGAACTGATCCTATAAACAAGGGGACATTTAGCTATGTATCAGTATGTAATGAACCACTCCAAAGTTTAATGGCTTAAAAAAGAGATATACCAAGTCCTCTATATACAAACCTTCAAGTTGCAAACTTTCAAAGATTCGAATGTCCCTCCACACGTCCAGTCATGTGAGTTAGTTCACGTGTCTGGCATACATTGTCAGACGCATGCATCCTTTAGAAGTGGCTTTGCTTTTGTGTACTTCACAGAACAGTACTATATAGAGCACAGTAGTACAGTATCTTTATTTCAAGCCTAGGCTGTCCAGAAGCAAGCGTCAAAGGCCAGTGATGTAGCTGGTACTGCTAAGAAGCGCCAAGAGGTGACCATAGAAACAAAAGTGAAAATATTTAAGGCTGGAGCTTGCCCTCCATCTCTTATTGCTGACGATCCTTCAGCTCTGCCATCTCCCACCTCCTCTCCCTCCTCCAGTTAGGAACTCTTCTTGCCTGTTCACTCGATGCCAGTTATTGTCTGCCAGCTATTGTACTGCACTACTGTAATTTTCAAAGTACTGTACTGTAAGATAAAAAATGTTTTCTTTATTTTTATTCATTTTTATGTATGATTTATGTGAAAAGTATTATCAGCCTATTACAAAATAATACTATATAGCTGATTGTGTTACTTGGGTACCTAAGCTAATTTTGTTAGACTTACAAACAAATTGGACTAACGAATGTGCTCTCAGAACAGAACTTGTTCATATGTAGGGTACTTACTGTATTTATTTTGCTCATAATTCTGTGTATGAGCGCTTTGGTGTAAATTTAGTTGGACAGTCCTTTCCTGATTATGGTCGCCCATTTGTTTACACAGTAGAGAGGAAGGTCTCAAGAGAGTGAGAGGAAATGTACAAATTATTGGCAGAACATTGCTGCATCTTATTGGCCGAAGCAAGTCACAAGGTCACCCAAGATTCGAGGAGAGGGGAAACAGATTTCACATCTTAATGGGAGGAGCTGAAAAGTCATACTGTAAAGGGCCTGGCTACAAGGAAGATGAAGGATTGTGGTCATTTTCACAATCTTGTACAAAAAAACTCCCAGGTGGTGGTAAAGAATTTGCCTGCCAATGCAGGAGATGCAGGTTCAGTCCCTGGATCAGGAAGATCCCTGGAGAAGGAAGTGGCAACCCACTCCAGTATTCTTGTCTGGGAAATCCCATGGACAGAGAAGCTTGGCAGACTAAAGTCCCTAGGGTCACAAAGAGTCAGACATGACTGAGGCAACTTAGCATGCATGCATGTACAAAAAAGTCACTCAAGGATCTTCAGCAGTGGAATGTTGCAGTCAAATAAGTGTCCTAGAATTACCACTCAGGCAATATATTGAGAACCATTTATTTAATATCCCTCAACCTATACTTGTAAGTTATGTATAACATGTAAGTTATACAGAAGACAAGTTAGTCTTGTCTTTGCATGGTTCTGATACTCACAAAATTCAGTTACCATAGGATAGCTACATAACACCATCTCCCAACAACATGGTTTCAAACTCTGTTACCCTGGTACAGTCTGTTGTTGTTGTTCAGTCACTAGTTGTGTCCAACTCTTTGTGATTCTATGGATGGTAACACGCTCTTCTGTCCTCCACTATATCCCAGAATTTGCTCAAATTCATGTCCATTGAGTCAGTGATGGCTATCTTACCATCTCATCCCCAGCCACCCCCCTTCTTCTTTTGCCTTCAATCTTTCCCAGCATCAGGATCTATCCCAATGAGTTGGCTTTTCGCATCAGGTGGCCAAAGTATTGGCACTTTGGCTTCAGCAACAGTCCTTTCAATGAATATTCAGGGTTGATTTCCTTTAGGGCTGACTGCTTTAATCTCCTTGCAGTCCAAGGGAGTCTCAAGAGTCTTCTCCAGCATCCTGGCACAGTAACTGAGTATAATTACATAGAGTACCAACTTTACTGCTTGCTTTTTAGTGCACAAATTACTATGTAAGTAGCTGATGTACACATGATCAGTGACCAATCACATCACTTCTTTTGAAGGTTGTCAGTGATTGGCCATTGCATATCTGCGATTCAATTCACACTCAAACTGCAAAAATGCAGCTGTGTGGTCCTATCTAGTCTCCTAGTGATAAACCCCTGTGACATCTTTCAAAAACAAATCTTTGAAAGAGGGAATTGGCCAAGAAAGACGGTGGTGGTTTAGACACTATGTCGTGTCTGACTCCTGCGATCCCATGGATTGTAGCCTGCCAGGCTCCTCTGTCCGTGGGGTTCTCCAGGCAAGAATACTGGAGTGGTTAGCCATTTCCTTCTCCAGAGGATCTTCCCGACCCAGGAATTGAACCTGGGTCTCCTGCATGGCAGGCATATTCTTTACTGACTGAGCTATGAGGGAAGAAGAAAGATGAAAGTACAACAAATAAACAAAAAGGGATATTGCTAGATATAAAGTTCAAATCGAACATAAATGGAGTTATAAAGAAAGAGTGGGCCATGGGAATGTTGACATTATATATGCAGCCAGAAAAGAAACTTAGTGAAAGCAAACTTATTGACATAAATGAAGAAAGCAGTTGTAATAAAAAGGATAAAGACGTTCCAAGGGAAAAGAAAATAGCAAAAAAACTTTACATTAACACATCTCTCAAAGATATTTAACAACACTGACAGCACAAAGAATAAAATTTTGGAAGCTGATCTAAACTTACAAAAATATATGAGAATAAGCCAAAGCACAGAAAAGTTGCTCACTCCATATTGTAAGTTCTGCCATAAGAAGGCAAGCACTATTCAAACGATTTGTGGTAAGATTTTTACTAACATTTAAATTCTCAATATGCTTAATGTTTTAAATTGCAATATAGCTAAATAAATATTAGTTTTACTATTTCTTCATTTTCTTATACATTCATAACCAACAGTAAAATTGTGTTTAATGTTTTGACAGAAAGTCACAGAATACTTGCAGTTCTTCCTATTGAGGATTGCTGTGCCTGGTTTCAGCCAACTTACTCATTTTTATGGTCCCATAGTACCGGGCAGAGAGGATTCCCTGGCACAAGAATGTTCCTTCTCTTTTTAGTCATTGCACAAAACCCTTTCTATTATTTTTCACTCCATCTGGGTATTCTGCAGAATTTCAAGTAAAACACGGATTCTGGTATTTTCAAGTTTAGCTGTTAAGTTTCAAGAATAAATACTTTCAACCCAAATCACCCTCTGCTTGACTATATATTATGGAATAGTGAACCATCAGATTTTCAAAACTGGAGTCTAAACTTTCAGGGTGGCGGCTCCCAGATGGTACCATTCGCTCTTTCCTAGCTAACCCTAGATATGGCAGCTCTTTAATGTACTTTAAAAAGCAAATATATATTACTAAGGAAAAAAAAAGTTATTTATAATTGCCTTGTCATAATTGTTAAGGTGTTCTAGAGCCATTTGCATACAACTTAATGTAATTTCATTCCATTCTATTGTTTACACAATAATTACTCAAAGATGACTGCAGAGGTAAAAGGAAAATAAAAGTGTATTATTGCACACACACAAAAAAAAAAAAAGAATGTTCCTTCTCAGTTCACGAGATTGTTCTTTATTTATAGTTACCAGATTTGAAATTGTTTTGATCACATCAGCCCAGGTTGGATGCATGAGACAAGTGCTCGGGCCTGGTGCACTGGGAAGACCCAGAGGGATCAGGTGGAGAGGGAGGTGGGAGTGGGGATCGGGATGGGGAACACATGTAAATCCATGGCTGATTCATGTCAATGTATGGCAAAAACCACTACAATATTGTAAAGTAATTAGCCTCCAACGAATAAAAATAAATGGAAAAAAAAAGAAATTGTTTTGATCAGTAAACAAAAAATTAGATATTAGGAAAAACAAATTGAGCTTTAGTAAATAAAAGTATTTTTAATTATAGAACTTATCCCATTGTTGCTGTTCAGTTGCTCAGTCGTATCCAACTCTTTGCAGCCCCAGGGACTGCAGCACGCCAGGTTCCTCTGTCCTCCACCATCTCTCAGAGTTTTCTCAAACTCATGCCCATTGATTCGGTGATGCCATCCAGCCAGCTCATCCTCTGTCGTCCCCCATCCCTCTTGCCCTCAGTCTTTTCCAGCATCAGGGTCTTTTCCATACTAGTCCCACAGCTTCAAAAAAAAAAAAAAAGATCAAACCACTATCCAATAAAATGTTCCCAGAAAGAGAACTGCTTTCCCCCGAACATGACTTCAGAGCCTATGATAATGATACATAATGAGCAACAAGCAGATCTTTATCAAGAATCAAAGCTTCCTGCTATAAAGTAGAAATCAGTTACGGCCTCATCTAAAATAAAATGCTTTCAAGATTAAAAGCACACCAGCTTTTGGTGATGGAGGCTTGCTGCCAATCTTGGTCCCAGCGTACTCTGTTTGTATTGGTCCCTCTGGTCATCTGAGCTGGAGGAATAAATAAAAGCCCCTCAAAGACCACTTCTTCAGTAACTTTTCCATGCCCTTACTGTTCTTTCCAAAAGTACTGGTGAAAGCATTAAGGCCGAACAGCAAATTATGTGTCCAGTAAAACAAGTTCACACACCAAGAAAAAAAAGTTTGGAAAAGATAAATGACTTAGTTTTCCTCTCCCACAACTAAATGGATCCCAAAAGATATCCTTTTTTTTTTTTTTAAAAAAAAGAAGAAGAAAATAGGAGAAGTAGTGAAAATGCAAAAGTGAGCATTGTTTATATTACAGGTATCTTCTGAGATTCTCTTCATACTGAAACTGAAGTCGCTCAGTCATATCCGACTCTTTGCGACCCCATGGACTGTAGCCTGCCAGGCTCCTCCATCCATGGGATTTCCCAGGCAAGAGTACTGGAGTGGGTTGCCATTTTCTTCTCTGGGGGATCTTCCCAATCCAGGGATTGAACCCAGGTCTCCCCTATTGCAGGCAGACGCTTTACCATCTGAACAACCAGGGAAGTCCCTCTCTTCATATGAAGTTACCCTTATAATCTAAATATGAAGGTGGGTTTTTTTCAATTTGTTTATTTTTTTTTCTCACTCTGGATCATTGTTGCTTTCTCTAATTGCGATGCACGGGCTTCTTATTGCGGTGGCTTCTTTTGTTGCAGACAACTTCTCATTGCGGTGGCTTCTCTTGTTGCAGACCACAGGCTCTAGGCCCAAGTTCTTCAGTAGATGCAGCATGCAGGCCTCAGTACTCGTGGCTTGCAGGCTCTAGAGGGCAGGCTCAGTAGTTGTGGCACACAGGTTTTAGTTGCTCCAAAGTATGTGGAATCTTCCCAGACTAGAGATCAAACTCATGTCCCCTCTATTGGCGGGCAGATTCCTATCCACTGTACCACCGGGGAGGTCCATGGAGTTGTTTTAATGTAATAAGAAAACTGTCACATTTATATATTTAACAAATATCTACATAGATTTTACTATATGCCAGGCGCTGTGCTGAGCACTTAATGAATATTAATTCTGGGAGTCATCTCAACAGCTCTTTTAGGTATTTTTATGTATCTCATTTTAGAGGAAACTGAGGCCCAGAGAGGTTAAGTAACTTGCCCCATATCACATTACTAATGTAGTAAAGCTGGAATTTGAACCCAAGTAGACTGGCAACAGAGACTGTGATCTTCTTTCACTGTGCTGTGAACTGTTATTTTTTCCATCCAATAGTCTAGTTTGATATGTTTTTGTGCCTCTTTTCACATCCCTCCCACTGATCTCTGTTTGTTCTGCTGAAACTTGGAAAGCAATTATTTTCTTTACCCATCTATAGGAACTTGGATCTGATTCCTAATCTATGATTTTCATTCTGCATAACGGTCTATGAACTTTCAATGAGATCACATCATATATAAGAAAGAGATGTGTCTTTGTTTCCTAAAATGACAGAGGCCTATCTTTATAAAGTGACAGTCTTTGAAGAAATAATTATAGTCATCCAATTCTAGTGTCACCATGTACCAGGCAATGTGCTAGGCAGTTTTTTATGTGCAGGTTTTCCTGTGTCCCACACAACAGCCCTAAGATGTAGGTATTATTATAATTACCATTTTATAGATTGGAAAATTGAGATTAAAAGAGGTTAAGTAACTTGTTCAAAACAAGATAGCCAGTAGGTTGTGGAGCCTAAATTCAAGGCTTAGGTTTATCTGGCTCTGAAGGTCATTTGTTTTTGTCCATATTTCTATGCCATTTTACACCATTTTATTTCCTTACAAGGATATTCAAAGGAGTTTGGGGAATTATTGCACGACAGAAACTGCTGTCACTTTAGAAATAAAATTCTTCCTCTATACAATGATAAGCCACACAGATACCCAACGGCTTCCCTGGGGGCTCAGTAGTAAAGAATCTGCCTGCCAGTGCAGGATACTTGCAGGAGACGCAGGTTCGATCCCTGGGTAGGAAATACCCTCTGAGTAGGAAATAGCAATCCACTCCAGTATTCTTACCTGGAAAAATCCCACAAACTGTAGCCCAGCAGGCTCCTCTGTCCATGGGTCACAAAAGAGTTGCGCACTCCTGAGGGATTAAACAACAACCTTATATAGTCAACAAGTCATTGATCTATAACCAACCATAATAAATACTGCGTCATAAAATTAAAAGGAAGTTAAACTATAATGAAAACATACCTTCTAAGATTCTTACCTATTCTAGACCATGTCTCATAAAAAATAAAAAATTCGGACACAGTACAAACACCTTACATAAGTCTTCCACAAAACACTTAACACTATGACATTTCCAAAATAATTACACTTTTCAGAACCTAGACGTCCTTCAAAGTGCTCAACAGTTCCAGTCAGTTTTCAAAACCACACATTTCTCATTATCAGTGAAGGAACACTTCAAAAAATGTGACATGTACCCTTTCAAGCATCACTTCCTTAGAAAAAGAAATAAAAAGAGAATGCAAAAAGAAGCTGTTTGTTAAATCAATTTTAGATACTGTGTCTAATGTTTTTTCATAACAAACTTGGAGTCTATACTTATTTATGTATAACTTGACTGTTTTATATTAAATGATTTAAGTAATAACTCTTCATATTCAGATCATTTTTTCCCTAAAGAATATACTTATTTATTTATTTAAGGGTCCCAGTGGTTGCCAAGCATCTGCCATGGTCTCATGGTTGGGAAAGGAGGATAGGATTGCCATTTCATTTTACTGCCTACTCAGCAGTTACAAATGGATCTCCTCAGAAGAATAGTAATTTTAAATATTTATTTATATATTTGGCTGCGCTGGATCTTAGTTGCAGCCTGTAGGATCTTTAATTGAGGCATGTTTACTCTTAGTTGCAGCATGTGGAATCTAGTTCCCTGACCAGAGATGGAACCCAGGCCACCTGAGTTGGGAGCACAGTCTTATCCACTAGGCCTCCAGGGAAATTCCATGAGTAATAGTTTTTGCAAAGTAAAAATTCCATTAATTTTGGAAGAACTTTGGTAATGGTTTTTTTGCATGAATTTACCTATCCCACTGGGAATTTAACAAAATATATTTAAGAAGGCTGAGTGCTGAAGCATTGATGCGTGGGAATTGTGATGCTGGAGCAGACACTTGAGAGTCCCTTGGACTGCAAGGAGATCAAGCCAGTCAGTGCTAAAAGAAATCAACCCTGAATATTCATTGGAAGGACTGATGATGAACCTGAGTCTCCAATAATTTGGCCACCTGATGCAAAGAGCTGACTCATTGGAAAAGACTCTGATAGTAGGAAAGATTGAAGACAAAAGAAGTAGGTGGCAGAAGATGAGATGGTTAGATATGAATAGCATCATTGACTCAATGAACATGAATTTGAGCAAACCCTGGGAGACAGCAAAGGACAGAGGAGCCTGGAGTGCTGCAGTCCATGTGGTTGTAGAGTCGGACATGACTTAGGAACTGAACAACAACAATATTTGAGAAAAAATAAAAGAAATCTGTTTTTAAATGGGATGTTTCATTAACACTGCCAAGTTAATCACTACTTCATCATATCTTAATTCTCAAAATTTCCCGGCAAGAACTCCTTAGCATTTCTGCCCTACAGGCCCCATATTTTTTTTTTTAAGTTTGAATTTTCAAGCACAAATATTTTTTGTTTTGAAATTTTTTCCAAAACTTTAAACTTTTTATTTTTTATTGGAGTATAGCCAATTAACAATGTTTTGGTGGTTTCAGGTGAATAGCAAAGGGACTCAGACATACATATACACATATCCATTCTCCCCCAAACCCCCTTCCAAATATTTTTAATAAGCAATTTCTTCCATTTTATAGGTGTTGGACAGAGGGGTGTAAGAGCTGGCCTTGTCGTTTTGCCTGCAAAGCCATGGATCCAGCCTGCCCCGGGAGAAAGAAAGGAGATTGATTCATATAGAATTTGAGAATGAGGCATGAAATTAAGATGAGTCTGAAGAGAATGAGATACAGTAACAGAAGGAGAATCTTTGCCCTCAAACAGTGGTGAGAAGATAAGCAGTTCATTCAATGGTAACAGGCAACTCTCAACATTCAATTACACTAATCCACAAATAAAACATTCTGGGCTGATGCTTTTCCCTCAGTCTCTTCCCCAACCCTGGATGTCTAAATCAAGTGCTTTTTATTTGCATCACCTGAAGCTTGAATAAAAGGTTGATGAATTTTTTTACTCTTCCCTGAAAAGCACATACAATGGTGGCAACGTCTCTCAGAGCTCATTCCCGTAGTTAAATACTTAGGTGCCCCGAGTAACCGTAGCTGCTCCACCAACACCATCCGTCCTTCCACGTCACTCCCCCGAGCTCTAGCATTACAGAGAGTTACTTAGGCTAGACTGAAGGGTTTAATGAGTGGAAAGATTAAACAAAACAAAAACAAAAGAGCCGTCACAAACTGCAAATTAAGGGATCAGCAACCCCCCTGCTGGTTTAAAAATCCCATTCTACCTTGCCAAGGCACTAATTAATATAATAAAAAGCACAAAGATCTTGCTTAAAATTAAATGAGCAGGCTGCCCACGCAGGGCTCGCTGCCCACTCTCTGAGCAAGCATCTGCTTAGAATGTAACCGATTGTCTCCTTGGGAGGTTAAAGGAAGGGAGGAAAAATTGCTTTGGCAGAGAGTCTAACAGTTAACTATGCCCCCTTTGAAAAGAGAATTCTTATCCTGTTTTTAATGCCAAGCACATACAATGTCAAGTAACTCGGTCTTAATACCAAACATGACAGAACTGCAGCAAAGGGATAAAAGTGCTACTATTTATATTAACAAAAATAATAGAGGTATGGATATCATTTATCGCAGTGTTAACCAGTATTTGAAATTTTTCTTCTTTCCAGCTTTCACTCCTCTCTTGTACCTAGCACAGCACCTGCCACATATTGGACACTCAATAAATACGTGTTTAATAACTATGCTAATTTAAAAGGGCTTCCTTAGTGGCTCAGTGAGCAATGCAGGAGACCCAGGTTCGATCCCTGGGTAGGAAAGATCCCCTGGAGAAGGAAATGACAACCCACTCCAGTACTCTTGCCTGAAGAATTCCATGGACAGAGGAGCCAGGCAGGCTACAGTCCATGGGATCACAAAGAGTTGGACACGACTGTGCGACTAACTTTCACTTTCGCTAATTTAAAAACTATATATTTGTTGATGTCCCACAGACACTGTTAATGTTAGCAGTTCAATATTAGTTCTTTTTTTTAAATTTTATTTTATTGAAGTAGAGTTGACTCAGTATAATATTGTGTTAATTTCTGCTGTGCAGCAAGGTGATTCTGCTATACATACATATATGTTCTCATATTTTTTCATTATGATTTATCACAGGATATTGAATATAGTTCTGAGTGCAATACAGCAGGACCTTGTTATTTATCAGTGTTAATTCCAGTGCCCAAACTCAGAGGCCAAACATCTTGTTTTGCTTTATTCAATCAATAATGCATTTATTATGTCCATCGCTGTTATAGGCACAATAAATAATATAAAAAAATTAAAGCTTCTTTGAGCAGCAGGTCCTCAAGAGAAAAAAAAAATGCACAGATAGGAAAATTCATAGTACAGAGAAACAAGAACTGAGTCACTTGTATCAGGAGTAAAGTGCTATCCTTCTATTACTGTTTCTTAATAAATAGTAAAAGATGCCATTTATTAAGTATCTTCTATGTGCTAGATACTGAAGTAGGTGGTTTACGTACATGATTTCATTTAATTCTCACAACTTTGATTCAGATTAGATTTTACAATCCCTGGGAATAAAGAAAAGAAAACAGATACTCAGAGTCACTCAAGATGATGCCAGTAAAAGATGGAGTCAAGGATTCCAGGTGTCTCACTTCAGAGATTACATTCTTTCCAAGATGTCACGCTGTCTCCTGCTTTAAAACTTATGATGTGTTTCTGTGCCTCTCCTCAGAGCCACTGAGATGTTTAGGAGACATAGCTTGGATACTGAAATCCTGGAATTTAGGACATTTTGAGAAGTTTATGGGAAGAAAAATGGTCTAAGAATTTGAGATCTGGATTATCTAGGAAAATTTGTGCTCTGTGTTCACTGAACATATATAAAGAATGAAAGATTACTTAAAAATTGTGACATTTTATTTATTTATTTATTTTAAATCGTGACATTTTAGTCATGGACATTTCATGAAAGAGATGAGATCTGAGCTATGCCTTCTTCTTCTTGTTTAGTCACTCAGTCATTTACAACTGTTTTACGACCCCATAGACTGTAGCCTGCCAGGCTCCTCTGTCCATGGGATTTCCCAGCTAAGAATACTGGAGTGGGTTACCATTTCCTTCTCCAGGAGATCTTCCCAACCGAGGGATAGAACCCACGTCTCCCGCCATTGGTAGGTGGATTCTTTAAGGCTGAGTCACCTGGGAATCTCGAGCTATGTCTAGAGGAATTTAAAATTAAGATTCACTCTGGCACTTAAGAAATGAATGGTCAAAGGAGAAAGACATAAATCAATGGACATTTATACAGGATGAAGACACTTCGGAGTGAACTAACTTTTCCTCTACACAATTAAAGCATGGGCTCTGTAGTTGCTCATGTTTACTCTTGTGCAAGGCTCTTGCTGATGGCCATGACTCATGTAGAACACATCCTTCATTTTCCTATGACATGAAAACTAGAGTTCTAACTAGAAGGACCAGTGATACTCTACTTTTCAAAACTAAATACAGAATTTGTAATTCAGTTAAATGTCATTTTAAATATATCTTAAAGGTAAAATATTTGTATAAACATAAAATATTCTAGCAATGAAAAATGTATAATGCATAAAGTCCCCACACTCCCCCTTTTCCTACTCCCCTGGAATCCTTCCTTTCATTGACTACTCAACATATATTTTTTGAGTGCCCCAGGGTTCCACAGTGGCACAGTAAAGAAGCCGCCGTAAAGAAGCCGCCTGCCAATGCCGGAGACATAAGAATCGTGGGTTAAATCCCTGGGTCAGGAAGATACCCTGGAGAAGGGCATGGCAACCCATTCCGAATACTCTTGCCTGGAGAATCCCATGGGCCAGAGGAGCCTGGCAGGATACTGTCCATGGGGTTGCAAAGAGTTGGACACAACTAAAGCAATTTAGCATGTACATATGCCAGGCAACGCCCTAGCTAGATTCTTGTACATCCATGAGCAAAATAAACAAACACTTTTGTTCTCATAGATGTTACATTCCAGAGGGAGAAAGGCAACACATAATAAATATTTATGTGTTTATAGGGCTATGGAGGGGGGAAAAAAGCAAGCAAAACAGGGCAAAGAAGGTTAGGAATGCAAAAGATGGGTGGGTGCAGTTTTAAAGAGGGAGTTCAGGTTAGGCTTCCCTGAGAAGCACCATCTTCATGCAAATCCTTTAAACACTGACTCATTATTTTCACAACATAAAGTCATATTTTGACATTGCTTTTTTCATTCAAAAATAGATTGTGCGTACAATTCTGTGTCATTATGTATGGATCTGTTTCATTGTTTTTAATCATGGCATGGTATTCCATTACATTTATGAGTATGTGAGCTATGTGCTTAGTCACTGAGTATACCGTTACTCATTTAACCAACTTTATCTTGAAAGTTACTGAATCTGTTTTGAGTTTTTCCTACTACCACAAATAATGCTGCAATGAACATCTTTTTATATCTATCTGTGTATTTATAGAATTATAATATTTGGGACTGTTCATAAACTAGTTATTGATTTAAAGGGATTCAACCACATTAAAGACTAATGGGAAGAGATATATCTGCTTTTTATTTTATCTCTTCTTGCCACTTCTGGCATTTCTTTCACTCCTGGCTTAAATGTTAGATATGGTTAAGCACCCTGATCTTCTCCTCTAGGTCTCAGGTTCATCCTGAGAACAGGAATATGATCATGTGATATCAGAATTGGGGTACACGAAAGTAAGGACGGTGCCTAAGTTTTGGAGACAACAAGAATGCTGCCTGTTTCCACTCTTGCCCACTTACAACCCACTGTCTGCACAGTGGTAAGAATGAGAGTGAGGCTAGAAATTTAAAAAAAAAAAAAAAGATCATAATATTTTGCTTTCCTGATGACTTTCCATTGCCCTTCAAACATAAAGTCCTTACAATGACCTATAAAACCTCACAAGATTTGACCTCTGGTTACATATCTGACCCCCCTCTTCTACTTACTTCTCTCCCACAGTGTTGCCACATTCCAGCCAAACTTCTTTGTTTCTGTTTCCCAGAACATCAAGTCTCTTCATACCCTCACATAAGCATTGTCCTACAGCTCCAGCTCTGAGTTGGTTAGAGAGCATCACCGACTCAATGGAGCAAACTCTGGGAGATAGTGGAGAACAGAGGGGCCAGGAGAACTGCAGTCCCTGGGGTCACAAAGAGTCGGACAGGACTTATTGACTGAAGAACGACAACCAGCTCTTTCCCTGGGTGATCGTGTGTTAAGATCTTTCATAGCACATGGGAGGCTATTGATAAATATTAGTTAAATGAATAAAGAGAAAAGGTAAATATTCAAGCTGATCATATATTAATTTATTCGGCTAATACATTTTGATCATCTACTATGTGCTAAGCATTGGTGATACAAAGATGAACATAAGACAAGTTACAACCTTACTTTCTTTTCAGGAGGAAAAGGATTGTTGTTTTAGATGTTTATAGAACTCTTAAAAGTACCAACTTGAAAATACCAACCTTGAACCATGCTTTCTTTTTAACAAAAGTATTTATTTATTTCTTGGCCTCTCTGCATAGTATGTGGGGCCTTAGTTCCTCAACCAGCAATTGAACCCCACCCCCTGCACTGGAAGTGTGGCATCTCAACCACAGAACCACCAGGGAAGTCCTGAAACATGATATCTAAATCAAGAGGTAAATTAATACTGGAAACATATTAACAACAAAGCTTAAATTCAAAGATCATTCCTCATTGTGCAAACTGATTTTGTTCTCTTATTGAGTTTTTCCAGATGCAATTACCCAAATGTTTTCACCTTTTGGATTGTCTTGTGACTATCTCTGTGTTTGCTATTAAAAGAGAACATTTTAAGACCTTTCATAAATGTTTGCATATATAAGTATGAGAAGAGATTTTTGTAATGATATACACTTTCTATCGTTGAATTCTGGATTTTGATCCCATCTGAATTATGTTTGAAATGGATAAATATTATACATAGTAGAAGATCTGTCAAATAATAACAATCCAATGTAAAATTTATCCAGGAATGAAGCATGGTAAATATCAAGAAAATTCAGTGAAAGAAAGGTTTTCAGAAGGCAAAGAGGAAGCAAGAGATCTCATGCTGGGTGGCCTTGGTCTTCAAAGGTGAAATAGAAGACCTGTCTTCAGCTGGGGTAGAGAAGTCACAAGATCTAAGGGCCTGAGAATGTCACCCACATAAATTTTGGAGAACCTCATGGAAAAAGTTAAAAGATCAGGTAGAAATTTGCAGCAATCTCAATCAACAGGTTTGGGGTTTTTTTTAATATTTATTTACTTATTTGGCCACGTTGGGTCTTAGCCACAGCACATGGGATCTTTAACTGCAGCAGCACAGACTCTCTAGCCGTGGCTCAGTAGTTGAGGTGCATGGGTTTGGTTGCTCCACAGCATGTTTCAAACCCGAGTCCCCTGCTTTGTAAGGCAGATTCTTAACCACTGGACCACCAGGGAAGTCCCAACAGGGTTTCTTTAGCTTCAGAATCAGTAAAGAAAACAATGATAGTGTCCTGGGTTTGGAGATAACTAATAGAAATGGCAAGTGGAGGGGCCTCTGCACTTTCATTGCAGGGGGCACGAAGCAAGGGTTCAATCTCTGGCCAGAGGACTAAGATCCTACAAGTCACGTGGCTGAAAAAAAAAAAAAGGCAAGTGGACTGGAAAATCAAGGACTGTAGGAAAAGTAGAAAGAATAGCTTAAAAATCCCATGTACTCAACATCCACCTTTAGCAATTATCTCCTCATAGGCAATCTTGTTTTATTTTTACTGCCACACTCCTCCTCATTAGATTGTTTTGAAGACAATCACAGATATAGTACTATTTCACCTGGATTTTAATATCTCTAAAAGTAAGAGCTCTTTAAAAAAAAAAAAAAGAAGAACCCATAATCACAATACCACTATTACAGTTGAAAAATGAACAATTCTTGTACAAATATCTTATCCATGTTCAAGTCACTCCAACTGCCTCATAATTTGTTATAGTTTTATTCAATTCAGAATCCAACCAGAATGCACACATTGCATGCGCTTTATAGGTTTCTTAAGTTTCTTCAAACTTAAGAGTCCTCCCTCCCACTCTTTCTTCGCAATTTATTATTGAAGAATCTAGAAGTAGGAGATGGACTCAGATATGCATCTAAGGCTAGACTTTGTAGGAATTTACAGGCCATTGTGAAAGCCACTAAGAAAGTAAAATATTGTTGATCTCAATTTTAGAAAGAAATTTATTTATTTGGCTGTGCTGAGTCTTAGTTGCAGCATATGGGGTCTAGTACCCGAACAGGGATCGAACCCAGGCATTGGGAGCATGGAGTCTTAGCCACTGGACCACCAGGAACTCCCTGATGTCAATTTTTTTTCTAGCCTCATTCTCATTCTGACTACCATGTGGACAATGGATAGCAGTGGGCAAGAGTGGAAGCAGTCACTCCATCTCCAGAACTTATGCATTGTCCTTACTCCGCATCCCTCCGTTACAGCTTCACATGATGATTTTCCTGTTTTCAAGATAAACAGTGACTACACTGGGTATCTGTGAATGTTTTCAATCAAATAGCTCTCTTTAGGACAAAAGACAACCTCCTTTTCAAGATTCTTGATCATGGACATGAGCGAATACACAGCAGATTAATCTTGGCATGGCAGAGAATAAGCCCTCATTTGCTCTGAAGAGCTCCCCTCTGTGCAAAGACAAAATGGACGTTGGCCAGACTCGCCAGTATGAGCTGAATCCCACTGTTAACAGCAGCTTGCAGTACAAGCCTCACTGAGTCTGCTTGAGTTGGCAGCATTAAAAGAAACTTGGCCCTTGTTAACGATCAGAGGCAAATGCCCATCCTGGTTTTTTTTTTTTTTTTTCCAGCTGCCACTTCAAAATAAAGTGAATATTTTAAAGTCTATTGAGTGCTACAAATAGAACTCAAAGATTTAATAAAAACACACATTTCAAAGAGAATTCACATGGAAGCTTTTGAGTGTGCCTGCTACCAATAATATCTGAAGTCTAAGTTCCCGGAAAAGGCTTTCCCTAACCCAGGATACTTAATAATCAAGAAAAATTGTTGTATTCTTCTGTTTAAAAAGATTAAAATTTCCAGTAACCTCTAGAAGGTACAATAATATTCGTCATCATGAATTATTTTTTATGAAAGTATTTCCTGTTTACCAGTTCCTTTGGAACTTTGTTGCATAGTGACAATGACAAGTCAAATAATGTACTAGCTGAGTGGATTCCATGTCTACTGCTTGGGTTTGAACCCTAGCTCTGCCCCTTTCTTAATTGTAAAACCTTAGGCAAGTTACTTAACCTCTCTAAGTTCAGGTTTCCTCCTAGTAACAGGACTGTAATAGGCTTGTAATAAGGACTGAATGAGGTAATAGCTATAGTAAATTTTGAACGCTAGCAATAGTGTTAGAAAGTGTTAGGTATTATTAGTTACCTTCAAAGTTTTAAAATGTTGTTGAGGCTATGATTCTTATTTTAAATTTTCTAAGTGAACAATTTAGTGGGTTTTAGTATTTTCACATAGTTGTGCCATCATCACAAATATATACTGCCCAGTCATTTTCCACTTCCTGACAATCACTAACCTACTTATAGGCTCTATAGATTTGCCTGTTCTGGCCACCACATTTAAATAGAATCATAGGTTCATTTCAGTCGCTCAGTCATGTCTGATTCTTTACGACCCCATGGACTGCAGCACGCCAGGCTTCCCCGTCCATCACCAACTCCCAAAGCTTGCTCAAACTCATGTCCATCGAGTCGGTGATACCATCCAACCATCTCATCCTCTGTCCCCTTCTCCTCCTACCTTCAACCTTTCCCAGCATTAGGGTCTTTTCCAATGAGTCAGTTCTTCGCATTAGGTGGTCAAAGTAAAGTGAAAGCATTAGATGCTCAGTCGTGTCCAACCCTTTGCGACCGCATAGTCTGTTCATGGGATTCTCCAAGCAAGAATACTGGAGTGGGTTGCCATTCCCTTCTCCAGGGAATCTGCCCTACCCAGGGATCGAACCTGGTTCTCCTGCATTGCAGGCAGATTCTTTACTGTCTGAGCTACCAGGGGAAGCTACATTTCTTGTTACGGCTGAATAATATCACTTGTATGGACATACTATATTGTGTTTATCCACTAATCAGTTGATGGACATTTGTGTTGTTGCCAGTTTGAGGCTGTTGCAAATAATCCTTCTATGAATATTCATATACAAGTTTTTGTATGGACATACATTTTCAATTCTCTTCAGTAGACACCTGGAGAGGAATTCCTGTGTTACACGATGAAGTGAAAGTCACTCAGTCGTGTCCAACTCTTTGAGACCCCATTAATTATACAGTCCTGGGAATTCTCCAGGCCAGAATACTGGAGTGGGTATAGCCTTTTCCTTGTCCAGGGCATCTTCCCAACCCAGGGATCAAACTCAGGTCTCTCACATTGCAGGCAGATTCTTTACCAGCTGAGCCACAAGGGAAGCCCGTGTTATGTGATAATCCTACTTTTAAATTTTTGAGGAAATGCCAAACTGTTTTCCAAGGTGGTTGCAGCATTTTAATATTCTCACTAGCAACGTATGGGGATTCCAGTTTCTCTACATTCTTGTCGACACTTATTATTCCTTGTTTGTTTTTATTATAGCCATCCTAGTGAGTGTGAAGTGGTATGTCACTGTGGTTTTGATTTGCAATTTTTCTAATGACTAATAATAGCAAGCATTTTTTCATATGCTTATTAGTCACTTACATATCTTTGTTAGAGAAATGTTTATTTAAGTCCTTTGCTCATCTTAAAATGAGATTGTCTTTTTAATTGTTGCATATACATATTTTTAATACATTCTTGATACAGATTCCTAATCAAATATATTATCTGCAAATATTTTCTCCCATTCTGTGAGTTATCTTTTCACTTTCTTGATAGTGTCCTCCTTGAAGTACAAAGGTTTTTAGAGTTGAGGTAACCCAATTTTAAAAATTTTGTCTTTTTTTTTTTAATTTTGTCTTTTATTACTTGTGTTTTTGGTGTTGTATGTTGCATCTAAAAGCCATTGCCTAATCAAAAGCCACAAAGATTTATGCCTAAGTTTTCCTCTAAACAAAGTTTTAGTTTTTACATTTAGATCTTCTATCCATTTTGAGTTAATTTTTGTGTGTAGTACAATATAGGTATCCAAATTCATTCTTCTACATGCAAATACCCAATATGTCTCTTCTTCCACCAGTACCACACTGTCTTGATTATTGTAGCTTTGTAGTAAAGTTTTAAAATTGGGAAATGTGAATTCTCCAACTTTGCTCTTTTTTAAAAGATTCTTTTAGCTATTCTGTGTGCCCTGCATTTCTGTATGAATTTTAGAATCAGCTTGTCACTTTTGCAAAAATGTAGCTGGGATGATGTTGAATTTCTAAATCAATTTGGAAAGTATCATCTTAATGATATGAAATCTTCCAACATGAGATGTTTTTCCATTCATTTAGGTCTTCTTTCATTTCTTTCCACAAGGTATTATAGCTTTCAATATACAAGTTTTGTATTTCTTTTGATGCTATTGTAAATGGAATTTTCTTAATTTCATTTTT